>NW_022436942.1:75953372-76001086 GCF_009761245.1 Sapajus apella
CATACACACAATTCCCCCAAAGATACACAAACACACACTCACACATACACACCATTCCCCCAAAGACACACATACACTCACACATACACACCATTCCCCCAAAGACACACACACACTCACACATACACACCACTTCCCCGAAGACACATAAACACACACTCATACATATACACCATTTCCCCAAAGACACACGCACACACACACACACACCATTCCCCCAAAGAGACACAAACATACACTCACACATACACAACATTCCCCCAAAGACACATAAACACACACTCACACATATACACCATTCCCCCACAGACACACAAACACACACACATACACACCATTCCCCCAAAGACACACACACACTCACACATACACACAATTCCCCCAAAGACACACAAACACTCACACATACACACCATTCCCCCAAAGACACACACACACTCACACATACTCACCATTTCCCCGAAGACACATAAACACACACTCACACATACATACCATTCCCCCAAAGACACACAAACACACACACATACACACCATTCCCCCAAGGCCCATAGGAGCATCGACTCACCCTCAAGTTTACTTTCCTTCCTTAAAGTTTGTTCTAAGTCTGAGACAGAAGCAGAGAGGAAGAAAAGTCTTACCCTCTGCCAAATTATCTTTTCCAAGAAATTATCTTCCTCTCCACCCCTACATTTCAAAGCCAGAAGTTTGGGGCTAAAAAAGCAAAAAGCCTCATTTCATTATCCAAATTACCAGCTTCTAAATTGACAGGGATTCAACTTCTCTCTGCTGAAGCTTCAGCAGCGTTTCACTGATGAGTTGTATTATATCAACTCTTCCCTCTCTCTTTTGATCATCTTTTTAACAAAGTCTGAGGGAAATAGGTAATTTATCATTTTAAATAGGAAAGGTGTGGTAGCAAGGGGTTCTGGGGGTTATTAATTGTCACCCTTGCCATCTTGTCATCCATTTCTGGAAAATCATTTTATTTCAAGTCTTGAAATGGGTGGGGAGAAGGGAATAGATTTTTAAGAATTGAAAGGTCTGAAGATTGATTAAAGACATTTCAAGGTATAGGGGTTTTTGGGTGACATTCTCTGATAAGGGACTAAGAGAAATAAAAGCCATTCTCAAGAGAAAAAGTGATTTCAGAGAGTCTAAGCAAGTGTCTAACTTCTTTGTCCCTTCTCATTAAAATTTCATAAACAGGCAATCATGTGGCTTAAATTCGTCTGAATTGTGGAGCCAGCAATGGAATCGACACAGTAGATTCTTTAGCTCTTCAGAGGCAGAAGTGACAGAGTCTACCATTCCAGCATCAACACTGCTTGTAACTTTTGTGAATATTTCAATGCACTTGTTAGTTTAATCCTCAAAACTTTCTAGCAAGAAACAGAACTTGTAGATGAAAATACTAGACTGAAGTCATCAGTAGAAGAAAAAAATGATTTTTGGTTTAAATCCTCATAGCTTTCTGGCAAGAGACAGAATTTTTAGACACTGGTTGAAAATATTTGACTGGAATCATGGGAAAAGCAAAGTATAATAATAATTAGTAGTAGTACAAATAATAATTACTGTTTACTGAGCACTTACTTTGTGCCAAATACTATTTTAAGTATTCACGTGCATTACCTCATAGTATCCTCACAAGACCCCGTGAAGAAAAATCTGCTACTGTCAGGAACTATTTGAGAATTATTTGAAAGGTTGAGTTGCCATGGGTCACACAGCTAGTAAATAGTAGATCAGGGTTTCTGATCCAGATCTGTACCATCAAAGGGTTCTCTGGAGCCCTCTAACCCCTTAGGAAACTACAGACCCGTCCAGAGAGCCCTTGGAAAGCTGGGCCATCATACACAGGCTTGTGGATCAGCACCTGGGGCAGCTCCTTCTGACCTCCGGAAAGTCAAATAGGATATTCATTTTAGCCACAATCCTAGAAAGCCTGAATCCTAAAATCCAGGAAAAATCTTCGAGTTTCAAGTTTGTCATCCTTGCAAAAAGAAGCGAATGAGGACAAATGAAAAACACACAGTTGCCAAAGTAATTCAACATTGGCAAGAATCTTAATCTAAGGCTTCATTAATGAGCTTGGCATTCAGCAGAACCCTGGGTCCCGTTGGGCACTAGCCCCGCCCCAGGACATCCCCAAGTAGATCGAAACAAAGGCACTGACCCTAATCTGGGGAGCGCATCTGGGAGATGGGACAGGGCAGGGAGCATGGGCTCTGACCCAGTAATGCCTCCTAGGTCCTGCTCTATGAGATTCATGATTTTATTACCCACCAAGAGACTGGGAAGATTAACCTTCGGTCACTAACTTTAGGGTAGCTTTTCTGTTCCAACAAAGCTCTTTTTCTGAAAAATGTATTGAGGTGAAATTCACATGAACTATTTCAAAGTATGGAATGCAGCACCACTTAGTACATTCACAACGTGGTGTAACCTCCACCTCTATCTAGTTCCAAAACACTTTCATCACACCCAGAACAAATCCTTATCCCCATTCATAATCCTTCCCAATTCCCTTCTTCCCCCAGCCCCTGGCAACCCCTAAGCGATTTCCCATCTCTATGGATTTACCTATTCCAGATATTTCATATGAATGGAATCCTACACTATGTGGTCTTTCGTGTCTGGCTTCTTTCCCTTTGCATAATGTTGTGGAGGTTCATCCAAGTGGAGCATGTATTGGTCTTTTATTTCTTTCTATGACTCAATAATATGTATACACCACATTTTGTTTAACCATTCCTCAGCTGATGGACATTGAAGTTGTTTCTACCTTTTGGCAATTACGCACAGTGCTGCTATAAACATTTGTGTATGAGTATGTGTTTGAACATCTGTTTTCAGTTTTGGGGGGCATATATCTAGGGGTGGAATTGCTGGGTCATATGGTGACTCTGTGGTTAACCTTCTGAGAAACGATCCTGCTATTTTCCAGTAGTGGCATCATTTTACATTCCCACCAGCAGCGTATTAGGGTTCTGACTCCCTCACATCCTCACCAACACTTGTTATTTTTGTTGTTTATCATGATCACCATCACCATAGCCATCCTAGTGGGTGTTTAATAAAACATTCTTAGTAATGGCCATAGCTAACATTTATTGAACACTTACTGTGGGCTGGGCTTTTGCAGCATCTCCTCTCATTCTCACACCTTATTTCATTTAATTTTCATAACAGTCTTGTGAGATTGAGAGGAAACTGGAGCTCTGGCAAAGTGGAGTCACTTGCTCAAGGCTAAGATTCAAAGTGAAATTCAAAACCTGGCAGTCTGACCGCAGAGCATGTTCGCTTGGCTGCCATAAACACACTGCACATCTGAATAAAACATAAGAACCCAGGGGATAGGAATCATCAGCCCCGTGTTTCTGATGGAGAAACTGAGCCACAGAGAGGAGTAGAAACTTTTCCAAGATCCACCCACCTAGAATATTACTCAGCCACAGAAAGGAATGAATTAACAGCATTCGCAGTGACCTGGATGGGATTGGAGACTATTATACTAGATGAAGTAACTCCGAACATCGTATGTTCTCACTCATAAGTGGGAGCTAAGCTATGAGGATGCAAAGGCATAAAAATAATACAGTGGACTTTGGGGACTCAGGGAAATGTGGGAAGTGGGAGAGGGCTAAAAGGCTACAAATTGGGTTTTGTGTATACTGCTCGAGTGATGAGTGCATTAAAATCTCACAAATCAACACTAAAGAACTTATTCATGTCACCAAGTACCACCAGTCCTCCAAAAACCCATGGAAATAAAAAAATTAGGCCAGGCATGATGGCTCATGCCTGTAATCCCAGCACTTTGGGAGGCCAAGGTGGGCAGATCACCTGAGGTCAGGAGTTCAAGACCACCCTGACCAACATGGAGAAACACCCTCTCTACTAAAAATACAAAAATTAGGTGGGTGTGGTGGTGCATGCCTGTAATCCCAGCTACTCAAGAGGCTAAGGCAGGAGAATCACTTGAACCCGGGAGGCGGAGGTGGTGGTGTGCTGAGATCACACCATTGCACTCCAGCCTGGGCAACAAGAGCAAAACTCTATCCCCCCAAAAAATTAATAAATTAGTAAATTAATAAAATTAAATTTTAAGAAAGATCCACCCATCTAGAAAGTTCCAGGACCATCCATCCATCCAACCCCATATACCTTCCCCTCTACTATGTACAACTGTCTTCTAATATTTAGCATTTTAATTGACAAGTGCAATTAAAACAAGGACTGGGCTGCTTCCAATCTCTGAAGAGAACAATTATCATCATTCATTGGACAGTTCAAGCTAAAACACAAAGCCCTTGCTAGTTAAAATCACAGTTAAAAGCTACAGCAGGAATACTGCAATAAAGTACTGCCCAGTATTGCAATATTGCAATAAAACAAACTCTATCTTAGAATTGGGATATTTACTATAAGTCATAACATTATAAACTGTGGCCCAGACTCACATGGATCCAGACAGGGCATCAAGGATAAAAGAAATACTCAGGATGCCATCCTCAATAACCCTTTTCAAGTATATCCACATTGCTGGGGGTAACTGGATGTGACATTGGAGACCGCAGGATATAAACCTTGATGGAAGTCATGGATATAAACCTTGATGGCTGCTGTCATCTCACTACAGCCCTAAACACCCAATGTGGATGTCAGGACAGGGTAAAAGGCACAATACCCTGGACATCAGGATTCCCGGGTTCCACTGTGGCTTGGGCACACACAGCTTGGAGGGCCTCATCTCAACTCTTCACCTTGAGAAGGCTTCCCCACCCACCTCCACCCAGCTACTCTCTCATTCCTTCTCCTGTTTCTTTTCTTCATGGCCCTTATCACTCAGTGGAATTGTTTTGTTACACAATCAGTTCTCATTATTTGCGGCGATGGTGTTCTATTCCATAAAGTCGCCACAAACACTAAATTAGCAAATGCTGAACCATTGTGACTAGGAGAGATATGTGGTTAGGTTCCTGCGAGCTTCTGGTCACATTATCATCCACCCATCCAACATAACCTTGTTTTAGGTGTGCTTCTGTCTCCAGACACTTTACTCAACACGCATATATTGTTGATCCATTAACGCTGAACTCACAACCCACAGCATTATCACTCAAACCTAGACCAAGAATATCTAACATGGATATTTTCTCCAGAAGCCACAGCACACACAGCCTTCTTGTTCTTAGGAATGCTGGAGAGCACTTCGGCACCATGCTTCGGGGCCATTTTAAACCGCAAAATCACCAACACAAAATACAAACAAAATGTGAAAAACACAACACTAAGTTTAAGACCACAAAAAGGACACTGCTTACATCACGAGAGCCGAAACGAGAGGGCAGAATGCTGTCCTGTTCAACCTCAAGGGTTGCGCACATCAGGCGACTCAAAGTTTCTTACCACTCTGCAGTTCAAGTAGTGATTTAAGGGTTACAAATACATTTTAGCCCACAGGCAAATTCACAAGCACAGAATCCACAAATAATGAAGATCCACTGTTGTTATCTGTTATTTGTTTATTGTCTGTCTTTTCTGCTGGAATATAAGCCCTAAGAAGGCAGAGCCCTGGACTCACCTTCTCACCACTGTATCACCCACTGCCTTGCAATAAATATTAATTTTTAGCCAGATGCAGTGGCTCACACCTGTAATCCCAGCATTCTGAGAGGCTGAGGCAGGTGGATCCCTTGAGCACAGGAGTTCGAGACCAGCCTGGGCAACACAGCGAAACCCTGTCTCTACTAAAAATACAAAAAAATTAGCTGAGTATGGTGGCATGCACCTGTAGTCCCAGCTACTTGGGAGGCTGAGGTGGGAGGATTGCTTGAGCCTCGGAGACTGAGGCTACAGTGAACCATGATTGCACCACAGCACTTCAGCCTAGGTGACAGAGTGAGACTATCTCAAAAAACATAAATAAATATAAATTTCTTTGTCTCAATGCACAAATTATATTTTGCTTCTATAAACATTTGTAGAATGAAACAATTCTTTTTTATTTTTTATTTTTTGAAGTCTCTCTGTCAACCAGGTGCCATCTCAGCTCACTGCAACCTCCACCTCCCAGCTTCAAGTGATTCTCAAGCCTTAGCCTCCCAAGTAGCTGGGATTACAAACGTGTCCAGCTAATTTTTGTACTTTTAGTAGAGATGGGGTTTCACCACATTGGCCAGGCTGGTCTCCAACTCCTGACCTCAGATGATCTGCCCACCTTGGCCTCTCAAGTGCTAGGATTACAGGCCTGAGCTACTGCACCTGGCTGAAACAACTCTTGAACAGTCATAAATTAAAGCTGCCACGATGGATAACAGTATTTGTATCACACACCTTGAAGTTAGGCAAGAAATTAAGTGGAATACACCTCGCTCTCTTCAAAATTCTATTTATGCATAGGGCTACCTTGGATGGATACAATCTCGAGAAATGAAGGCCTGGTGACCAGAGGAAGGGGTAGAAAGTCGTCCTTATCTTGACCCTGCCTCTTCGGGCACTGCATCATCTAAGAAACAGCTGTGCCTCTACCCCCTGTGAAGAATGGGCTGCCCTATGGGCCTCTGAGGGAGGGAAGGGGAGGTGAGAAGCTGAGGAGGCCCATCTGGCTCAGGCTGGCTCCCACGCATGCTTGCACAAGAAAGTCCACACCGGGAAAGCCACATGAGAGAGGGGTGACCTCTGAGATGCTCCTAATTCCAGAACCCTTTGTTGCTCTATTGCTCTGTCACCCTTGAGTGACAGGCATTATATTAGTTTTATAACCTCTTGTGTTGGCAAATTCCAGAAAGCTAAAAGTAGCATTCAATGACCTCATGTGCTGCAAGGCGCCCTATTTTTATCTCCCAACAACTGACTTGGGGCGCAGGTTTTCAAAATCCCTTTGGCTTTCCCCTCCCTGTGCAGATTCAGTGGGGTCAGCACCTGCCCCGGTTTCTCTCCCAATTTCCTTCTGCAAAGACAGTGCTTGTGAAGCTTTCAGAGTAATACAGCTCATAATACGGGTGTGCCAGAGGTCAATTTGCTCAGGTTATCCACAAAGTCTTCACCTAGAGACCGAGAAAAGTGAACACTTCTAAAAGGAAGGTGCTGGGTATATGTCTGTCAACCTTTTTAACTCCTCTTAACTAAGACAGACAACTGCACAGGCACCAGGAGGCTTTTCCAAGACATCTGGATTGAGTACCTGCCAACATCACTTCTTGCCACAGAATGCAAAACTCGGCAGGGCCAGTGAGCTGGGTTTGAATCCCAGCTCCACCACTTACTAGCTGTGTGACCTGGGGTAAATGTCTTAACCTCTCCGAACTTCAGTTTGTGCATCTAAAAAGGGAATAATAAAAGTACCCACTTCTTAAGATTGCTTAGAGGGTCAGTGATCATGAAACACTGAGCAAGCAGTGGGCCTGGTATCTTTGTTACTATTTGATATGACTTGGTTCTGTGTTCCCACCCAAATCTCATCTCAAATTGTAATCCCCATGTGTCAAGGGAGGGACCTGGTGGGAGGTAATTGGATCATGGAGCCGGTCTCCCCCACACTGTTCTCATGATAGTGAGCTCTCATGAGATCTGATGCTTTAAGAGCGTTTAGCAGTTTCTCCTGTCTTCTCTCTTTCCTGCCACCTTGTGAAGAGGCACTTGCTTCTCCTTTGCCTTCTGCCACGATTGTAATTTCCCTGAGGTCTCCCTAACCATGCGGAACTATAAGGCAATTAAACCTCTTTCCTTTATAAATTACCTACCTACTCTCAAGTATTTCTTTATAGTGGTATGAAAACAGATGAATACACTACTGTTGCTGCCATTAGTAGTAATTGTTCTCTTCCCCATGCAGAATGTGTGCATGCATCTTTTGATCAGACACCTACTTATATATCAGGTACTGTGATCTGAAGATGGACAGTTTCTCCATCCACACAGAATTCATACTCTACCCACTAGGTTATGAAAACATAGCATGAAAAAAGTAATACAGCTCATTAATAATTTTTACATGATGAAATGATCACATTTTGGAAATACTGTGTTAAATAAAATATATTGTAAAAATTAATGTCATTCCTCAAAAAGTTAAACACAGAATGACCAATTGGCAATTCTACTCCTAGATCTTTTCTTAAAAGAATTGAAAGCAGGGACTTAAACAGATATTTATACACCAACGTTCAGAGTAGCATTATTCGCAATAGCCAAAAGCTGGAAACAGCTCAGTGTCCACTGATGGATGAATAAATAAACAAAATGTGATACATCCATAAAGCAGATTATTATTCTACCTTAAAAAGGAAGTTCTGTACATGTCACAATATGGATTAACCTTGAAAGCCATATGCTAAATGAAATATGCCAGACACAAAAGGACAAATAGTGTATATTTCCACTTACATAAGGTATCTGGATGATGCAAATTTATAAAGACAGAAGGAAGAATAGAGGTTACCAGGGGCTAAGATTACTTAATGGTTATAGAGATTCTGTTTGGGATGATTAAAAAGCTCTGAAGATGGATGGCGGTGATGACTCCACAACCTTGTGGACATGTTTAACGCACTAAATTGTACACTTAAAAAATGGTTAAAATGGTAAATTTTGTTGTGTATGTTTTACTACAATAAAAAGTTAACATTGGCTGATTTCTTTAATGTTTTTAAATGTAACCATTAGAAAATTTAAAATTGCATACATGGTTCCCATGATCTTTCTCTTGGACACACAACGTCTCGCACAGATCTGGAAGCAGAGATGGGCTCTAAACAAGGAATTACACTTCGCAGTGTCATAGAGGGTTGTTGCAATGTAACGCAGAGCTGAAGGTTAGAGAGAGGCTTCCTTAAGAAACATTTGCACTGGGTCCTTGATATGGTTTGGCTGTGACCCCACCCAAATCTCATTGAATTGTAGCTCCCATAATCCCCACATATCATAGGAGAGACCCAGTAGGAGGTAACTGAATCACGGGGCAAGTCTTTCCCACGTTGTTCTCATGATAGTGGGTAAGTCTCACAAGATCCGATGGTTTTATAAATGGGAGTTTCCCTGCACAAGCTCTCTCTTGCTGCTGCCATGTAAAAAGTCCCTTTGCTCTTCCTTTGTCTACTGCCATGATAGTGAGGCCTCCCCAGTCATGTGGAACTGTGAGTCAGCTAAACCTCATTTCCTTATAAATTACCCAGTCTCAGGTATATCTTCATTAGCAGTGTGAGAACAGACTAATACAGGTCTGGAGGATGAGTGGCAGTTAATTAGGCAAAGAAAGAGAGACAAGTGTCCCAGCCAGCGCCAGTCTGTCCAAAGATGTGGTCCAATGGAGGAGGCTCAGAGGGGCAGAGGAGATAGAGTGCAGATGATGTGGAGAGGGAAGGGGGAAAGTGAGGCAGAGAAGAGGTGGACAGATCAAAGTGGAGAGCTGAGGATTCATCCAGAGGACAGTGCCACCCACAATGTCACGGCACCGATGATCACCCCGTACGAACCAAACCCACTGTATGTGAGTGGATTACATGATAAATTTGTCTATGTCTTCAACTGGACAATGAACTCCTGCAGCCCAGGGAACACGTCTGAGTATCTTCCATGTTCTCACACCATCTCAGCCCCTGGCACAAAATTTGCACCAATAATTATTTTACTAGCTTGACCTGAAGGAAGCCAACACAAGTGGGTCCCCCTAGCAGCTAACCCTCCCTGGCACCCAGCCTGCCTCTGGAGCCCCAACATCAGGTCGTCAATGCTTCCAAAGAATATCTCTAAAAGGAGATGCTGCCAAACCCAGAGAGGAAGAACAAATGCAAAACTAAAAATATCCCTGCAGGTCTAAACAATAATTAAACCTTTGAAACTGATAAAAATCAGCAGGTAAGGTGGAACTAAGCATGTTTAGTTATTAGCAACAGAGATGTTCACACTTAACATCATTCCATCCCAGTTACCAGCCCTGTAGGGCAGTCTGATGCTGGGAAATAGGGCATCAATTCAAATTGTTTCAATAATTATTCTTTCCACACATCTTTGTTGGGTGCATTCTATAGAGCAGGTACTTTTGAGATGCTAGAAGTCTTGGTCAGCTTCTGGCCAATTGTATCTGTACCACAACTCTCCTCCTGTATCTAGAGTAACTCCTCTCATATGTAGCTGAATATATTATTATCAAATGTTAATGAGGAAACAGGTGTTTTCAAGACAGGGTCTCGCTCTGTTGCTCAGGCTGGAGTGCAGTGGCACAATCATGGCTCACTGCAGCCTTAACCTTGTAGGCTCAACCAATCCTCCTGAGTCACTGAGACTATAGGCATGCACCACTACACTTAGCTAATCTTTTGTATTTTCTGTAGACACAGTTTTGCCATGTTGCTCAGGCTGGTCTTGAACTGCTGGAATCAGGCAATCCATCCGCCTTAGCCTCCCAAACTGTTGGAATTACAAGCGTGAGCCACTGTACCCAGTCAGAAACAAATATTTTTAAAGTACCTACTATGTGCCCAGAACTGTGCTAGACATTTTGCCTGTACCACCTCATTTTAATTCTCACAGCAACACTGTGGGGTAGACTAGTCTTCACGAAGAACATATGAGATTGTATGTTTTTTGGTTTTTGGGGGTTTTTTATGAGACAGAGTTTCACACTTCTTGCCCAGGCTGGAGTGCTATGGTGCAATCTTAGCTCACTGCAACCTCCACTTCCAAGGTTCAAGTGATTCTCCTGCCTCAGCCTCCTGAGTAGCTAGGATTACAGGCATGTGCCACCATGCCCAGCTAATTTCGTATTTTTAGCAGAGACAGGGTTTCTTCATGTTGGTCAAGCAAGTCCCAAACTCCCAACCTCAGGTGACCCACCCACCTTGGCCTCCTAAAGTGCTGGGATTACAGGTGTGAGCCACCACACCCATTGTGTTTTACCTGTTCTAACCTACACACTTCCTAAGTGAAAAAGACAAAATTTGAACCCAGAGCTCCTCTTATTTCTCGATAAGGCAGAAGTGAGAAAAGTTCAATTTGAGCAAGAAAAAGAAGAAAACGGAGAAAGGCTGCAGGGTAAGAATGGGATCAGGACATCTAGACGCACCCCCCACCCCACCCCATAGAAACATCCTGTGGGTAGAATGGGAACTATACATAATAATAGTAAAAAATGCTCATGTATGTCTAAAATAAACATCAAAATAAGATCCATGGTGTTTAAGGATAAAAATGGTTTCACCAAGGACTGAACTTAATAGATATTTACTGAGCCCTACCCTATGCCAATCGCTGTGCTGTCAGCATTCACTACCCAAGGAAAAAATAAAAATGACAGTGATCGTGGTTACCCTTTCTTGGAAAGTGTATCGTGTGCCCAACACTATTCTAAATACTATATGTATATTACCTAATTCAACAATTACAATGGCACTATAAGGTAGTTACTAATATTTTCTTGATTTCATGGATGAAGGCCAAGTTGGATGCAGTCCCTGACCCCAAGGGTCCCATGGTGGAGTAGGGGAGATAAGGCACACAAGGAAATAGCATCACCTCAACGCATTGATCAAGGTGCCAAGTAGCATGACAACAGCAATTGGGTGAGGGCTTAGATCCTGATTCACTCCTCCCAGCCTCTGTTTCCTCATCTGTAAAATGGCGATAGTGTCACCTACCTCATAGGATTGTTTTGACAGTCTAGTGAGTTTACACTTAAAAAATACCCATCCCAGTTTTGGTTCTGGCCCTGATAGGGCAAGCCCACCAAACCTATCTTTCCCAAAAATTCTGGGGAAAAAAATGCAAAAGGCAACAGCCTGAGGATTCCCACAAGTCAATGACAGTAAATGGGTAGAGCAGGGGAGTTCACATCTGAAGCATAGCCAATATGGCAATGGTGAGTTTCATCTCCCAGTTTTGGCCAAAAGGTTGGCAGGATCTAGGAAATATGCTTTGAAAATGAGGAATAAACACTTCAGAGTATCCCATATTTCTGGCCAGAGGACCAGGAAAGGAGGATCTGTGAGTAGGAGAGCATGGGCAGAATTCTTGGGGTGTGTGTGTGTGTGTGTGTGTGTGTGTGTGTGTGTGTGTGTCTTCTCTCTCCCAGTCATGCCCCAAGGTCAGCCAAGACACAAAACTATATTCATATGACACAGAAATAGCACAGACACCAAAGACCCCAAAAGATATCCCATTCCTTTGTACCAAGAAGCTCAGAATGGAAGCCAATGTTATGTGAATAAGGTAAGGAAGCATACATGAGATTTTTAAAAATTTTTTTAAATAATTTCAACTTTTATTTTGGATTCATGGGTACATGTGCAGGTTTGTTACAGGGGTATATTGTGTGATGCTGAGGTTTGGGGTATGAATGATCTCATCGCTCAGTGATATGGTTTGGCCATGTCCTCATCCAAATCTCACCTTTTATTGTAATAATCCACATATCAAGGGTGGGACCAGGTGGAGACAATTGAATCATGGGGGAAGTTTCCCCCATAATGTGTCTCACGGTAGTGAGTAAGTCTCATGAGATCTGATGGTTTTATAAAAGGCAGTTCCCCTATACAAGCTCTCTTGCCTGCTGCCATGTAAGGCATCCCTTGCTCTTCCTTCACCTTCTGCTATGATTGTAAGGCCTCCCCAGCCATGCGGAACAGTGAGTCCATTAAGCCTCCTTCCTTTATAAACTACCCAGTCTCATGTATGTCTCTATTAGCAGCATGAGAACAGACAAATATACTCAGGTAACTAGCACAATACCAAATAGAAAGTTGTTCAGCACTTGCTCCTTCCCGCTCTCTCCCATCTAGCGGTCCCCAGTGTCTGCTGTTTGCATCTTTAAGTCCATGTGCACCCAGGGATTTTTTTTTCTTTTCTCTCACCATTTTACCCCCCATGAGAGGGCCAGTCATTCAGGTCTGTGCAACAGGGCGAGAGGCTGAAACTCTGGTAGAACCCCATCTTTTTGGCCAAAAGAACTGGAAAAAGAGGCCCCTGAAAGCCAGGGAATGTGAAAGTTATCTCCAAAAGAAAAGAGCTAGAGAAGGAGAACCCTCATCTGTGTGTGAAATGCTGCCCACACTCGGAATAAAACCAAAGGAAGCATAGCAAAGGCTTTAGGTGCTCAACTGGCATCGGACCACCACCTATAGAAGGCAAGACAGAACTGACAGTCTGAATCTAACCAGACTGACTCGCTGCGTAAGAAAAACAAAATGGGCAAACCAAAATCAATATTCTCCAGAAGGAAACCCAGAGTCTCACAAAAATATTTGAAATGTCCAGGAGATACTCGAAAATTGTGTGATATGCCAAAGACTGGGGAAATCCTGACCAATTTTCAAAGGCAAAAGCAACCAACAGGTGGCAACACTGAGATGAGCCAGATGTGAGAATTACCAGACAAAAACTCTGAAGCAGGCATTACGACCATGCTCCATAAGATAAGGGTAACCACTCCTGAAATGAAAAGACAGCAATTCTCATAGAGAAACAGAAGCTATTACAAAAGAACCAAACTAAAATTCTGGAATACAAAAATACACTATCCAAAATTCAGTGAAAAATGTTCTCATTTATTGGATGAGCTCAATATCAAAATAAAGATGGCAAAGGAAAGAGTCAGTGAATGTGAAGTTGGTTTGGTCAACAGAAATTATCAAATCCAAAGAAAAGACAGGAAAAAAGATAATTTTTTTTAAAAAGCCTCAAGGAGCAATGCAACTATATCAAAAGATGTAACTTGCACGTCATTGGAGAATTGAAAAGGATGGGTGCAGAGTAAAAACAAAACAACCCTTAAAGGCATCATGGCGGAAATGTCCCAAATTTTGCGAAAAACATGAATTCACAAATTCTAAAAGCTCAGTAAACCTCACACGGGATAAACTCAAAGAAAACCATGCCTAGACACATCCTAACCAAACTGTTGAAAGTCAAAGATAATCCTGAAAGCAGCCATTAAAAAAATAATAATGATGCATTATAAATAAGAGACAATTTGAATGACAGGAGATTTCTTACCAAAATTATGAAAGCCAAAAGTTAGTAGAACGTCATTTTTTTTTTTGCTGATAAATTGTGACGTTTATTCCATTTTAACAACATTCAAAAAAGAAGTATACTTTTTCAATCATATTTTCCACTTTTTACTAAGCAGACATTCAAGCTGTCCCACTCATATATTACCCATGATACTAACATATTTCTTATTTTATTAATTTTTAAAAATTTTATTTTAGGTTCAGTGGTACATGTGCAGATCTGATGTGTAGGTAAACTTGTGTCATGGGGGTTTGTTGTACAGATTATTTCAACACTCAAGTACTAAGCCTAGGACTCAACAGTTCTTTTTCTCATCCCCTCCCTTCTCCCACCCTCCACCCTCAAGCAGACCCTAGTATCTACTTAGAACATCATCTTTTAGCCAGGCATGATGGCTCACACCTGTAACCCCAGCACTTTGGGAGGCTGAGGCGAGTGGATCACCTGAAGTCAGAAGTTTGAGACCAGCCTGACCAACATGGTGAAACACCGTCTCTACTAAAAATATGAAAATTAGCTGGGTATGGTGGTGGGCACCTATAATCTCAGCTACTCAGGTAGCTGAGGCAGAAGAATTGCTTGAACTCAGGAAGCGGAGGTTGCAGTGAGCCGAGATCACACCATTGCGCTCCAGCCTGGACGACAAGAGTGAAACTCCGTCTCAAACAACAACAACAAAAATCTTTAAAGACATTCTCAAATAAGAAAAACTAAGAATTCAGCACCAGCAAACCTACTTAAAAAAAAAAAAAAAACTAAAGGATATTGTTCAGGTTAAAGAAAAAGAATACAAGAGGGAAACTCAGAGCTTCAGTAATGAAGGAAGAACAACAGAAACAATATCTAAAAAACTGTAAGACTTTTTCTTCCCTCGCATTCTTTAAAACATGCAAGACTGGTGAACACAAAAATCTGAATATTAGAAAAGGGCCATTTCAATGCCTGTTGGTGTAACACATATGAGAAGTTCAACATAAAAGGAGAGTAAAAACTCAGACGAAAACAGACTTAACAGACTGTAACATTATATTTTTTCTCATATACCTGATATCTAAGACAGTGAATGGCTTATGGCTTGCTCTTCCACAGGGAGGGAATTTTTCCAGCCATAGTGAGACCTCAGAGTATCCTCAACATCAACTACTATGTCTGCGACTTTATGCTAAACACAATATAAAGACCTAGTCCCTGCCCGAAGCGCTTATAATCTGAGACTGATGATATGAATATAATCGATGGAATTAAAAAAAAATTAATGGGTTTTAATTATGTATATCAGTTCTCAGTTCAAATAACAAGCATCCTTCCCAAATCACCTCATCTGACTTTGTGCCTACCCCACTACCCTCTACCCCTACCTCTCCACTTACCACAAGTTTAAAATGTGTATTTATGTGTTAATTTGATCATTGCTCTTCTCCCTTAGAGACTGTAAGCTCTGTGCAGATCAGTTTGGTCTTGCTCAGTCTTGGCTCGGTAGCATCTTGTAGATACTAGGCACAGAATGTGTACTCAAAGGTGCTTGGAATGAATGAATAAATGGGTAAATGAGAGATAAGAGGAAGGCCAGTAGGACGGGCATGGTGCCTCACGTCTTAATCCCAGCATTTTGGGAGGCCAAGGCCGGCAGATCACCTAAGGCCATGAGTTTGAGATGGGCCTGGCCAACATGGTGAAACTCTGTCTCTACTAAAAATACAAAAATTAGCCAGGCATGGTGGGGCAAGTCTGTAATCCCAGCTACATAGGAAGCTGAGGCAAGAGAATTGCTTGAACCGAGACCTGGGAGGCAGAGGTTGCAGTGAACTGAGATAACACCACTGCACTCTATCCTTGGCAACAGAGTGAGACTCCATCTCAAAGAAAAAAAAGAAAGCCAGTCACTTGGTTGGCCAAAGCAAAATTCAAATATAGTTTAGGACTGGAAGGGTGAATAAACCACGTGGCTAGGCACAAGAAGGAGCTTTCAGACGAGCAAAACCACTGGGCTCACCAAAACAGACTAACCAGAAAGACTGTGTGATCTCCCCCAGGTTTTTGTTAATAGGATGAACTATCATCTGTCTCAGATAGATGGAGAAAAACTACACCACACTAGAAGATTCTTGAGACACCTTCGCCTAAATAATAAATACTTGCTCTGCGTAATCACCCTTTGAAACTGTATGTGGGAAAGAAGCCACTTTAAAGAAGCAATTTCTAAATACTTCACTAGCTACAAAAGTCAGACTATGTCTATGGGATGGGAACCAGCAAAGAGAAGTCTTGGGAAGAGACGGAGAATGAACAGCTGTCTTCCTGCTGCTGTCAGGCAGAAGATGATTTGACCTGTTCTAGGAGGTTCCAGGACTCAGAGCTAAAACCAAGAGGAAATTAAAGGAAAACAGATTTAGCTTACTGTAAGGCAAAAGCTAATAGTTACCAAGATTGCCTCTGAAACAAAAGAAATGGATGACCTCATAAGGTCGGCAACTCCCTATATCTAGAAGGCTTGGAGGAAAGACTGAATAACCAGGAATTTACAGAAGATAACATCAAATTATCCACTTGACAGGAGATTGAACTAGATCTGTGTTTTCCAAACTGTACCATAGAATATGAGCCTGAAAGAAAATCTGAAAAAGATGGCTTGCTATAACCCTCCACTGAAGATTAACAAAGCACATTAGCATATTAAAGGCTCTGACAAGTCCTGCAGAGTAGGACTTGAGCTCCAATGTTGTACAGAACGCTTTTTTTTTTTTTTTTTTTGAGATGGAGTCTCACTCCATTGCCCAGGCTGGAGTGCAGTGGCATGATCTTGGATCACTGCAATCTCCACCTCCCCGGTTCAAGCAATTCTCCTGCCTCAGCCTACCAACTAGCTGGGATTACAGGTGCCATACCACCAGGGCTGGCTAATTTTATTTTATTTTATTTTTATATCTTTAGTCGAGACGGTGTTTCACCATGTTGGCCAGGCTGGTCTCAAAATCCTGACCTTAAATGATCCACTGCCTTGGCCTCCCAAAGTGCTGGGATTATAGGCGTGAGCCACCTCGCCTGCCCTCCAGAACACATTTCAAACGACCTGGACTAGAAGATAACACTGACCTTCTCAACTTGAACATTCTATGATTCTCTCTCCATTAACAAGAAAGCTCTAGGCCCGTGGATCTCAAACTTGAGCATGTATTTGCATTCCCTGGAGAGCTTATTAAAGCCATTTAGGCTCCCCCCCTACGTTTCCCATACCTCAGATCTGAGGTGAGGTCTGAAATTTTGCATTTGCAACAAGTCCTCAGGTGGTGCTATTGCTGCTGATCCAGTGATCTCATTTTGCAATCTGTCTAGACTTTGAGATGAAGAACTTTCAGGGTTTTAAAAACTTGAAGTTGCTAAACTTCATACATCTCACTGCGAATTAGGCTCCAAGCACCTGTAATTCTGACCTTTCCTTCTCACTCCATAAAGTGGTAGGGGGATGCCTTTTATAAGGCAAAAGAGAAATCTGATCTTTAATGAAGTAGATACAGTCCGCAAAGCCCTCTCCCTGTCAGTGATTGTGACCAGAGAAGACCCAGGTGGCATGATTAGGGGAGGCTGCGTGGAGCCAGCTTTGCTCAGACCTTTCAGATTCTAATTCAGGCACATACGTACATTTCCCCCAGGCACCCTCTGAGATCTTGCACCTCTGTTGTCTCATTTATCCACCAGGGCAACCTTGCAAAGCAGCTATCACGATTCCCTTTTAATTGGTGGCAAAACTGAGGCTCAGAGAGGCAAAGTAGGTTGGCCAAGGTCACACAGCAGAAAGAAACAGAGCTAGGGTTTGAGCCCAGATCACTTAAGCCCATGTTTGGATCTTTTTCTACATCATGGCTCTTCCTGCCAACTTGCGTGCTGGCCTCTTTCCTTTCTTTCAGTCCCTCCCTACCCCTCACAGTGTTCAAAATGTACTGCTTGAGGGAAACCCCTCCCCTCCACCGATTCCTTCTGTAAGAATCCCATTGAGTTGCACAAAGCACTACTGAGTGTCAGGTACTTGGAGACACAGCAGGAAACAAAACAGACAAGTTCCCCATTCCTGCCGAGCTCACAGCAAAATTAGGTAAACAAGCCAGCGCAGTGGCTCAAGCTTGTAATCCCAGCAGTCTGGGAGGCAGACGCGGGCAGATCATAAGGTCAGGAGTTCGAGACCAGCATGGCCACCATGGTGAAACCCTGTCTCTACTAAAAATATTAGCAGGCATGGTGACGTGTACCTGTAGTCCCAGCTACTAGGAAGGCTGAGGCAGAAGAATTGCTTGAACCCAGCAAGTGGAGGGTGCGGTGAGCTGAGATGGCATCACTGCACCCCACCCTGAGTAACAGAGCGAGACTCCGTCTCAAAAAAAAAAAAAAAAATAGGTAGCAGACAACTCATAAAGCCTGCAAAGTACTGTCCACACACAGACACACAGCATGTCTGGCTGGTCAGAAGGGTTTCTGGGAGATGACATTTTTGCTAAATCTTAGAGGTATCTGGAGGAAGACACACTGCACCCTGGACCAACGCCCTGGGCTGACCCTTCTACCATCACACCTGGACCCCCGCGCCCAGCTCCCAAGATTTCCCAGCTCCATACATAGCACTGCATTCCACTCCACTGCATGGGACCAAAGCCTAAGAGTTGTGAGCCCCAACATCTGAGACAGGTCTTAACCAATTTATAACGTGTATTTTGCCAAGGTTAAGGACGTGCCTGTGACCCGGCCTCAGGAGGTGCTGACAACATGCGCCCCAGGTGATCAGGATACACGTTGCTTTTATGCATTTTAGGGAGACATGAGACATCAATCAGCCTGTGTAAGATGTCCATTGGTTCAGTCCCGAAAGGGGAACAACTCCAAGCAAGGGGCAGGTAGATGACAGACAAAAGGCTGCATTCTTCTGAATTCAGCCTGGCGCTGTGAATCCGCATTTTTACAAAAATAGGGCAGAGGAAGCAATCAGATATGCATTTGTTTCTAGTGAGCAGAGGGATGACTTTCCCTCCCGCATCTGTGAAGATGAGCTATCCGTTTACGTTGCCAGGGTGAAATTCAACAGAACTGTTTTAGGGGAAAGATCTTGAGGCCCACAGGGAATTTCCTTGTGGGCAAACTGTGAGAGAGGCATGTCGCTTTTTGATCTTCGTAGCGATCTTATTTTGGAATAAAATGGGAGGCAGGTTTGCCAGTGTGACCTTTCCCTTTGCTTAGTGATTCTGGTGGCCCACGGTTTATTTTTCTTAAAGAGAGTCATCCTTGACAAATCTCCTTCCCTCCCACCCCACAGTAAGACCCATCCACGCTACCTCTGTGCACATTCCTGGAATCCATCAATTGTGTCCATCAGCACTGCTGTGACCCAGTCCCAGATGCCATCATCTCACACCTGGACAGCTGCAGCAGCCTCCCAGCTGGTCGCTCTCACTCCCTTCTAGCTCCTCTATAACCCATTTGACTAGAACAACGGATCTTTTATAACCATGGAGCAGACCTTCACTCCTCTCCGGTAAACCTCAATGGCTCCCTATTACTCTTAGAATCCAAATTCTTTCTAATTGCCTGCAACTCCCTCCCATACCCCCGCACAGCCCACCTCTCTCCACCTCACCCACCTCTACCCTGCCCTATCTCTCATCTCCTGATGCACAGACCTTCCTTTATGGAGATAGAGTCTTGCTCTGTCATCCAGGATGACGTGCAGTGGTGTGGTCTCAGCTCACTGCAACCTCTGCTTCCCGGGTTCAAGCGATTCTCCTGCCTCAGCCTGCTGAGTGGCTGGGACTAAGGCACATGCCACCACACCTGGCTAATTTTTGTATTTTTAGTAGATACGAGGTTTCACTATGTTGGCCAGACTGATCTCGAACTCCTGACCTTGTGATCTGCCTGCCTCAGCCTCCCAAAATGTTGGGATTACAGGCGTTAGCCACCACACCTGGCTGACCTTCCTTCTTTCCTTTAAGCCCACCAACTCACCCCAGGGCCTTGTCACTTGCTGCTCCCTATCTGCAAAGCTTTTCCTCCTCCAGACCCTTCAGGAGCTTGCTTCCTATCACACAAATCCTTAGCCTACATGTCACCTTCTCAAGGAAGCCTCCCCTGAGCTCCCAGTCACTCCTGATCATATCAAAGATGTATCTTTTTTCACAGCCCTGAGTCATCCTCTGATATTTTCCAGTTTATTCATTGACTATCTGTCTCCCCCAACTGGAATATAAGCTTCTTAAAAGCAGAACGTTTGTCCATCTTGTTTACTGCCTAGAATGGAGCTTGTTACATTATAATAGATCCTCGAATATTTACTGAGTGAATGAATGATTAGCAAAAAAAAAAAAAAAAAAAAAAAAAAAAAAAAAACAGCTCAGTGGGATTGGAACATCCAGTAGCTCAGTGGGATTGGAACATCCAGTCTGTGGAAAAGACACTGAGGGGTTTTCAGCCAAGGAGTGACATGATCAGAGGTACTTTCTAGAAAGGTCACTCCAGCTGCTGGAGGAGGTGGGAGGGAAGCAGAGGCATCTACCAACTTGAAGGACATCTGAACGGGACATGGTGGTGGGAGAGACACAGAGGAGGCTGAGGAACGGAGGCATCGGCGATCAAAACTCCACTGCAGTTCATCCTACACTGCCCAGATCCATGGACCATGTTGCAACAGACATCAACATTTTAATTCACTAACTAAATGTACTCTGTGTATTCCAGAACCAGAAACTTCTTTTCTACTTCTCTCTCTCCGTATTTCTCTCTACTCCCAAAAGATGGATCGCACAGCACTATGTCCACAATGAGTAACCTCTGTATAAATACATGGAGCTTCTAGAAAGTGAAAGATCTGGCATTTTCCATCTGTAAGATGCAAAGAGAGCAATGATTAAGCATTGCGGTTGTGGACAGGCGCAGTGGCTCATGACTGTAATCCTGTAATCCCAGCACTTTGGGAGGCCAAGGCAGGTGGATCACTTGAGCTCAAGAGTTTTGAGACCAACCTGGGCAACATGGTGAGACACAGTCTCTATTAAAAAAAAAAAAAATTATCTGGGCACAGTAATGTGTGCCTGTCCTGTAGTCCCAGCTATTCAAGGAGGCTGAGGCAGGAGGCTGGCTTGAGCCCAGGAGGTCGAGGCTGCAGTGAGCCGAGATCATACCATTGCACTCCAGCCTGGGTGACGGAGTGAGACCCTATCTCAAAAATTAAAAACAAGAATTGCAGTTCTGGAGTCAGAGCTGGTTATGCTACATGCAACACCTGGGCACACTGCTTAGCTTTCGGGCCTCAGCATCTTCATCTGTAAAATAGGGACACTGGGAGCCTCTATCTCAGAGGATTCTTGCAAAACTACAAGGGATCCTACATGCGAAGTGCTTAGTGCTGTGCCAGGCACAGAGTAAGCCACGAGAGCTATTATTGGGAATCTGTCATCTAAATCAACTCAGCAGCCTCTCCCGGCCCCTCAGCCCTTGCCCCTCTGGCTCTGTCCCTCTGTCTGAATCATCCTACTCCCTTTCCATGTCTTGACTGCTGGTTGGCTGCTATTTCTCCAGATCTGGGATATGTCATAATGTGATTGATGCACCCAATCATAAAAATAACCAGTTATTTTGATGTGGGGTGCGTCATCCCTAAAAATAACTGAGCACTGTGGAAGTGAAGGCACCGAGGCAAATGTTGGTTTGCATTGTGAGTGCACACACACCAACATGCACACACACAATATGCACACATACACACCAACATGCACACACCCTCACACCAAAAGACACACAACATACACACTCACACCAATATGCACACACATATACACACTCACACCAACATGCACACCAACATACACATACACAAACATGCACACACATATAATCACATCAACATGCACACACACAATATGCACACATACACACCAATCTGCATACACCCTCACACCAAAAGACACACCAACATGCACACTCACACCAACATGCACACAAACATACACATACACAAATGCATACACATACACTCACATCAACATGCACAAACATGCACACACAAACATCCACACTCACACCAACATGCACACATACCAACATGCACACACACACCAACATGCACACACACCAACACACGTACACCAACATGCACACATACCAACATGAACACACATATACCAACATGCACACACACACAGAATAGTCACTTTAAATAGGATGCGGAAACACATCAACTTCAATCAAGGGGGAGAAAAGCCTCCCTACTGCACCCCCATCGCTCTCACGGCCCGCTGATGATGGTGACAGCTTATTAGAGGGCTCTTGTCCAGAGGCAGCCCAGCAAGGGGCAGAATGAGACAGCCTAACTATAGTATCAGAGAACACTGCTTACGGTTTTCCCCAAGCTGCAGCAAAGTGATTGACTTCTAGCCCCAGTAACTTCCAGGACTTCATTTTCCACAAGAACGCCCCTAATTCTAACTTGGTGTCACGCTTCTTTCCTTTAGCAGAGAAATGCCCCCAAGACATATCATCCTGACTTGCAGGGCAAAGGACACCGACTCATCATTCTTCCAGCCTCTGGAAACGGGTCCCTTGCTGTTGACAGTGCCTCAGAAGAAATTCATTCTTTATTGCTGAAACCACTTTCTTCTTTCCTGTACACTTCGGGGATGATGGGCACAAGGTTTGAAAAACCTAGAATTTTTAAAAATAGATGAAGCTCAACTTGCCAACAGTGTCACCTTCCTGGCGACATCATCTTTGCCTCCTCCTGGCAGATACCACCTCAGCCTTCTGGAATACGATGCCACCTTTTCTCAGGGAGCTCAGCATGCCAAGTGGAACAGGCTGGAATGCCAGAAGAGCACAAGATTCGGAGAAGTGGCTCAGGACTGTTGGGACACCAAGACCCTCTGGAAGGGACCCAGAATCTTCACAGATGTCCCTGGTTCCCAGAGAATAACATTTGCCTCCAAGATGCAGCAAAGAGTCTGCGACAGCTTGCTGCCAGGAGTTCACAGTGAGTGAAGGTTGGAGACAGAACCCTGTGGTTGTATGTATGTATGTACGCATGTATTTTAGAAATAGTGTCTTGCTCTGTTGCCCCAACTGGAATGCAATGGTATAATCATAGTTTACTGCAGCCTTGAACTCCTGGGCTCAAGCGATCCTTCTGCCTCAACCTCCCAAGTAGGTGAGGCTACAGGCATGTGCTACCAATTTTTTGTAGAGACAGAGTCTTACTATGTCACCCAGACTGGTCTCAAACTCCTGGGCTCAAGCAATCCTCCTGCCTCAGCCTCCCAGTGTGCTGGGTCTACAGACATGAGCTGCCACATCTGGCCAAAGCCTGTATTTTTTTTGAGACAGGGTCTCACTCTGTCCCCCAGGCTGAAGGACAGTGGTATGAACACAGCTCATTGCAGCCTTAACCTTCTGGGCTCAAGTGACCCTCCTACCTCAGACTCCTGTGTAGCTGGGACCACAGCCATGTGTCACCACACCTAGCTAATTTTTTAATTTTTTTGTAGAGATTGGGGGTCTCGCTATCTTTCCCATGCTGGTCTTGAGCTCTTGGACTCAAGCAATCCTCCTGCCACGGCTTCCAAGGTGCTGGGATTACAGGCATAAGCCCCCATGCTGGGCTGGCCTGCACTGAGACACAAGCATTGCCTCTTACTAGTGAGGCCTTTGTGAGCAAGTGCACGTGTGAGCCTCAGTTTCCTAGTGTGTAAATTGGGGAGAATCATACCTACCTAGTGAGGAGATGGTGAGGACTGAGCGAATGATCTAAGGAAATTACGTGCCAGGCATAAGGTAAAAAACAAGTTGTCATTATCATCAGCATCACGTTAGACAAAGGTGGGAGGGATACAAACTGCCCTGTCAATTTCCAAACCCATGCTACATTCCCGGGAGCACCTAGTGATATTTTACACCCACAGGAATCTCATCATATTGGGCGAAGACCGTGGCCTTCACAGTCAAACAGGTCTCAGTTCAAATCCCAGCCCTGCCCATTGCCAGGCATGTACCCTTTATTTCCCCAGGCCTCAGTTTCCTCAGCTGTAAAATAGCGTCCATGATGCCTAATTCCCAGAGCAGAGGGGACGACAGACATGCCAGGAAGGGCTCACAAGATGGGTCTGCCCTCTGCTTCCCCTTAACAAGGTGGCTTAAGCAAAGCAAGAAATGCTGTGGCTCAATTAACCCTACAGATCTCCAGCTCAACCCATATGTTCATAAAACCCCCATGGCGTTCAGTCCCAGACCTGCTGCCCAGCCTTGAAAATGCCCAGCAACTCTACAGCCAGGGAGGTCAGCCCAAAGTCTCTTAATTCCCCTGCTCTCTCATTAAACAAGCACTCACTAAGTGCCTACTGAGGGTCGAGCTTTGAATTGGAGCCTGGAAACAATGAAGAACAAATGGGCCAATTCGGCTCCTGCTTCCCAGAGCTCACCATGTGATGGTGAAGAGATCACCACGCAAAGACTGGGTTAGGCCTCCTCAAGAAAGTGAAACCTAGAATGACCACAGGACTCAGCAATTTCACTTCTAGGCATATACCCCCAAATTAAAAACAGGTGCTCAAACAAATCCTGGTATACAGATGTTCACAGCAGCCCCCTCTTCACAACAGCCAAAAGATGGAAACAACTACAATGTCCATCAACAAGGAACGGATAACAAAATGCGATCTATCCATACAGTGGAATATTATTCAGCCATAAAAAAGAACAAAGTATACATGCCACAGTTGGGTGAATCTTGAAGACATTTTGCTAAGTGAAAGAAGCCAGATGAAAAGTGTCACATATTACAGGATTCCACTTACATGAACTGTCCAAAATACGTAAATCCATGGAGACAGAAAGCAGATGGATGGCTGCCAGGGACTGGGGGAAGGAGGGCATGAGGAGCGACTGTTTAATGAGTACAGGGTTTCTATTTGGCGTAATGACAATACTTTGGACTTTTTGCCTACCTCCCCCCTGTTACTCCAGCCCAGGCAACAGAGCGAGCCTCTGTCTCAAAAAAAAAAAAAAAAATAGTCCAGGGTTTCTATTTGGTGTGGTGACTATACTTTAGACAGAGGCATAATTGCACAACACTCTGAATGCACTAAATCATTCACTTTAAAATGATTAATTTTATATTATATAAATTTCACCTCCAATTTTTTCTTTTTTTTTTTTTTTTTTTTGACACAGGGTCCCACTCTGTTACCCAGGCTAGAGTGCAGTGGTGTAATCATGGCTCACTGCAGCCTCGAACTCCTGGGCTCAAACTATCCTCCCACCTCATCCTCCCGAGTAGCTGGGACCACAGGTGTGCATCATCACGCCTGCCTAATTGTTTTTTTAATAGAGTCTCACTATGTTTCAGAGTCTGGTATTAAACTCCGGGGCTCAGGCAACCCTCCTGCCTCAGCCTCCCAAAGTGCTAGGATTACAGACATGAACCACCACACCCAGCCTATAACCTCAATTTTTTAAAAAGACTGAGTGATGTAGAACAGGGGTAAACGCTTTGACGGGAAAGTGTGAGGTGCTGTGAGCAGCACGGGGGCCTTAATCCCATGTCACTAACCAGATCGACTAGCTCTCTCGAAAGCTGATTTTTTTCTTCTCACCTTTGACGCATCAAATGGTATCTTCCTACAGTCCACGTCTGAAGACTGCACTCCTCAAAAAGCAAAGGCACCAGGGGTGGGGCTACCTGTCCTGAGAAGGGAAAAGTGGAGAGGAAGCTGCCCTGCCTGGTGCACCACTCAATCTCTCATATCCACGCTTCGGCCTGGACTGGTTCCCATTCCAGCTGCAGGCTATTTACATCTTGAGAGGAGGCTCTAAGAAGTTCCTAAAGAAACAGAGGAAGCTGTTTCTTTGGAAGGCCAAGGCAGGCAGATCACTTGAGGCCAGGAGTTCGAGACCAGCCTGGGGAACATGATGAAACCCCATCTCTACCAAAAAATACAAAAATTAGCTAGGTATGGTGATGCACACCTGTAGTCCCACCTACTTGGGAGGCTGAGGCAGGGGAGCCACTTGAACCTGGGAGGTGGCACTCCAGCCTGGGCAACAGAGCAAGACTGTCTCAAAAAAAAAAAAAGTTACTAAAGAAACAGAGGAGGAGGAAAAGGGGGAGGTAGGCAAAAAGTCCAAAAAAAAGATAGATCAGTGGTATCAACCTAAAATAATTGAAAACAGAGACTCAAACAGATCTCTGTACACCCATGTTCGTAGAAGAATTATTCACAACAGCCCAAAGGAAGAAACAACACAAGTGTCCATCAACAGGTACATGGATAAACAACAGGTAATAAATGCATATGATGGAATATTATTCAGCCTTGAAAAGGGATGAAGTTCTGACACATGCTGCGACACAGATCAACCTTAAAAGCAGGATGCTGCCTGAAAGAAGCCAGGCACAAAAGGCCACACAGTGTAGGAGTTCCCTTATCTGAAATATCTAGAATAGGCAAATCCATAATGGGCTGCCAGGGGCTGGAAAGAAGGGAATGGATATGAAGCGACTCCTTAATGGGTAGAGTTCTATTTGGTGTGATGAATACGTATTGGAAATAGATAGTGGTGATGATTGCACAACACTGTAAACATACTTAATGCCACTGAATTTCAGACTTAAAAAATGGTCAGAATGGCACAATTTCATATTGCGTCTATTTTACCGTAATAAAAAATGTTTTTTTTTTTTTTAATCACAGGTGACACACGGACATATTGTCCTTATTCTTTCTAACAGCAAAATTAAGAGGGTCGCGATCAGGGATCAAGCAGATTGGTGTTGAACCTCAGCACTGTTGTCTCAAGCTGTGTGACCTTGGACAAATCCCTTAACATCTCTGAGCCTGTTTTCTAATCTGTAACAGTACCTACAACTAAGGGTGGTTGTGAACACAATGGATGCAAACCACAGTGCCTGGCTCTTAGTATTGAATACATAGCGGTGATTGTTAAGGCACCTAAAAGGCACAAAATTCTTCTCCACCTCCAAGAGCTGTATACCAGGCTGGGTGTAAAAAAGGCAGAAGGGGAGGCCACATCATCTGCCTCCAAGGCTCAGGCTCTGAGCCCTATGAGACGAGGCTGAGTGCCTGCAAGATGACAGTAGAGGCAATAATTCAGTGACAGGGGCTCTACACAGAGACTTCAAAGAAACATCCAAAGTGTATCTTCCAAGGTTGGGTACATAAGAACATCAGCTGTAGGTGTTCAGTGAGGGCAGTAGGAGAAATTATAAGGGAAAAATTACGGGAAAACCACAAACCTTCTTGGAAGGCCAGAGGGTCTTGCAAAAGCCTCAGAATAGGATTTGGCTGAAGAAAGCCAGATTCTTTTATCCAGTGCCTGAAAGCTCAGGTTAGATTACAAGGGGCTGTAAAGAAACTGATCTAGATAAGTTAGTTTACTTACAGTATGTAGGCCTCGGAACCTGGCCTTTAATCATCTGTAGGACTGCTCTCTCCAGGGAGGGCCATGTTAATTATCCACAAATGTGCTGACTCAAAGCATTTGTCATTAAATCTATACTGAATAAATGCCCACAGCACCAGCTGGTAAGGACCACAGCTGCTGACTCTTTACAGCACCCTCCTCAGGGTCTGTAAGCTGCCTGGACCCCTAGCCCCCTCTTTCACTGTGTCTGAGTGCATTTGTTCATCCAACACTGGGTCAGGGTCTGTGGGTTGGACCCAACAGTCAGCCTTTCTGAAGGCCCTTGGTATGTGCATTTCCCAAACACCACCTGTGACTAGGCTGCTTTGGGGGCCCACAGCTCACCTCTGTGCAGGGCCAGGAGGAAGAAGGGCAGAAGCCAGAGGGCCCTGCTGGACACCATCTCAGATGGCCACAGGAGCAAGGGACCAAGATTGCTGTTATGAGCAGGTTTATTGAGCCCCCCATACATGTTGCACAGGTTCTGGGGGGTCTCTGTGGCCCTTCCCCACAGGGCCAGGTTCCTGTTGGTGGTTCCTTGTGTGCCATTTTTAACTATTCTTCCCCACAAAGCCTAAAACCTCCAAGAGTCACAGAGGCCTGGGTGCTTATCCCCTGGGGAAAAGAAGCCTTAGGGAGCTAGAGAAGCCAAGCTCAGTGGCTGCTCAGTTGGAGGAAAGCAGATTCCAATAAGATAGTGTACTAATCCATTCTCACACTGCGATTAAGCAACACCTGAGACTGGGTGCTTTATTTTATTTTTATTTTTTTTAATGTTATTTTACTTTAGGTTTTGGGATACACGTACTGAACGTGCAGGTTTGTTACATAGGTAAACGTGTGCCATGTGGTTTTCTGTACCTATCAACCCATCATCCAGGTTTTAAGCCCCACATGCATTAGGTATTTGTCCTAATGCTCTCCCTCCTCTTTCCCCCCACCCCCAATAGGCCCCAGTGTGTGATGTTCCCCTCCCTGTGTCCATGTGCCCTCATTGTTTGACTCCCACTTATAAGTGAGAACATGCCATGTTTGGTTTTCTGTTCCTGTGTTAGTTTGCTGAGGATGATGATTTCCTGCTTTATCTATGTCCCTGCAAAAGACATGAACTCCTTCTTTTTTATGGCTGAATAGCATTCCATGATGTGTATGTGCCACATTTTCCTTATCCAGTCTATCATTGATAGGCATTTGGGTTGGTTCCAAGTCTTTGCTATTGAAATAGTGCTGCCATAAACATGCATGTGCATGTGTCTTTATACTAGAATGATTTATAATCCTTTGGGTATATATTTTATTTTTTATTTATTATTTTTGTTTTGAGACTGAGTCTCACTCTGTCACCCAGGCTGGAGTGCAGTGGCATGATATTGGCTCACCGCAACCTCCGCCTCCTGGATTCAAGTGACTTTTGTGCTTCAGCCTCCTGAGTAGCTGGGATTACAAGCATCTACCATCATAGCCAGCCAATTTTTTTTTTTTTCAGTAAAGATGCGGTTTCACTATATTGGCCAGGCTGATCTCAAACTGTTGGCCTCAAGTGATCCACCCACCTCAGCCTCCCAAAGTACTGGGATTACTGATATGAGCCACCACACCTGCCCAAGACTCAGTAATTTATGAAGAAAAGAGGTTTCACTGGTTCACAGTTCCTCAGGCTGTCTAAGAAGAATAATGGGCATCTGGTCAGCTTCTGGGGAGGCCTCAGGAAACTTATAATTCTAGCAGAAGGCAAAGGGACAGCCAGCGCTTCACATGGCCAGAGTGGGGTTGGGTGGGGAAGTGGTGCCACGACCTTTCAAATGACCCGATCTCACGAAAACCCACTCACTATCCCAAGAATAACACCAAATGGGAAATCTATCCCCAGGACCCAATCACCTCTCGCCAGGCCCCACCTCCAACACTAGGGACTATAATTTGACATGAGATTTGGGAAGGGACACAGATCCAAACCATATCAGATGGAGAAGGGCCCAGGGAGGTACAAGGAAGCAGGAAGCACCGTGGGCTGGGGGAAAGAGACCCGCAGGTGGCCTGGGATTCCCAAGAGGCCCTAGGGCTGAAGATTTTTGTATGATCAGGTTTGCTCACCATGAAATCTTGTCCCTGAGAAAAGCGTAACTGAAAAGGCAATGGAAGGGGCGTGGGACACATTTGCAAAAAGGCATGTTGATCAGTGTCACTCACTAGCCATGTAATCTCAAGCAAGTGTGTAAGTTTCCTATAACATCATCTTAGGGGCTTAATTCAACACACATTGATTGTCTTAAAGCTCTGGAGATCAGAAGTCTAAAATGAGTCTTACTAGGCAGAAATCAAAGTGTCAAGAAAACCGTATTCCTTCTAGGAGCTCTAGGGGAGAGTCTGCTTCCTTGTCTTTTCCAGCTTCTAAAGACCACCAGTATACCTCGCTCCCAGCCCCTTCCTCTCCCAAGTCATTGGTGTAGCATCTTCAGACCTCTCTCTCTGACTCTGACCTCTGACCCTGCTGCCTTCCTCTTTCTAAGGACGCTTGAGGTGACTTTGAGCACGCCCAGATAATCCATGATAATCTCCCCATCTCAAGATCCTTAATTTAATGACATTTTCAAAGTCCCTTTACTATGTAAGGTCACATATTTACAGGTTATATATTCACAGATCACATGCTCAGAGATGTCCATGGGGAGTAGCGTATGGGCATCTTTGGGGAAAGAGGGTCATTATTCTGACTACTACAGCAAAGAATTCCCTCCTCCTCTCTGAGCCTCAACTTTCCCATCTGTAAAATGGGGCTAATAATAATAGCACTGACATCAGGGATTTGTCTGAGGATTACAGCAGGAATAGAATGATCTCTTAGTAGAGCCCCTGGGAAAAACCAAGTTGGGGGGTTCGGTCAGGGTTCCTTTCTTTCCCCACCCACCCCCTCTTTCCCACAGATACCCCAGGAGGCCTGCTGCATCTTTGGAATCAGAGTTTGCAAATTCCTTGTCAAAGTGTGAGGCTCAAGAAAGAGCCTTACATTGACTCCCAGCCCCAGCTCTGACATGAGGGTATCATTCTTCATATAAAAGTGAAAAATGAATCTTCACACCCCCCGATCTGGGAGTAATGGGATTTTTCAGGGCAGGCTTCATTACTGTGCCTCAGTGCCATTTGACTGATAATTGCATTCTGAAGCTAGAATTCATCAATTGCCCATGCATTGTCATTACTGGATGTTTACCTGATCTATTTGATGAATATTAATTCACAAAAAAAAATATTTCCATTCCTGAAATGATTCCGGGCAAAATGATGCCTTTCTTTCTACCAGGGACTGCTGAAACAATGTACAGAGTTAAGTAATAACGAGCCCTTGTCAGAGTGATTTATTGGGCATGAAAACAAACAGAGAGGAGGACTTCAGCCTCTCCTTTATTAAGCAACACCTGCGGGAAGGAACACAGCGTTCCATTCCAGAGCTGGGAGCAGACAGCAGAGAGGTGGCATTTGAAGGCCATAGAGAAAAGAGTTTATATAACACATACTCACGTTTTGCCAAGGTATCATCCAAGCAGAGCCAAGATGTTTCCTATGTACCCCTGCCACCCCACGATGGGAAGCTTATAGAAGAGTTGACATTTATGGAGCACTAGCTATGATTCTGTCTCTCTTGCCATGCATTTAATCCTCACTACAGACTTGAGAGGCGGGGCCCATCATTGACCCCATCTTACAGATGAGTACACTGGGGCTTAGTAAGGCCATACTTATCCAAGGTCACACTGCTTGAAACTGGCGGTGTGTCTGAAACCTAACTCTGACTCCCAAAGATAGTTCTCTTTCCACTGTGTAAGGGGTCCGCAAACTATAGTCTATGGGATATTTTTGTAAATTGAGTTTTATTGAAACATAGCCATATTCGTTCATTTACTTGGTTTGTTTGTTTTTTTTTTTTTTTTTTTTTTTTTTTTGAGGCAAAGTCTCACTTTGTCTCCCAGGCTGGGGTGGAGTGATGCAATCTCGGCTCACCGCAACCTCCGCCTCCCAGGTTTTAAGCAATTCTCCTGCCTAGGCCTCTGGAGTAGCTGGGATTATAGGCATGCATCACCACACCTAGCTAATTTTGTTTTTTTAGTGCAGACAGGGTTTCACCATGTTGGCCAGGCTAGTCTCGAATTCCTGGCCTCAGGTGATTCACCCACCTTGGCCTCCCAAATGCTGGGATTATAGGCATGAGCCACCACACCCGGCCATTTACCACTTATTGTTGATTTCACACTACAATGGCAGAACTGAGTAGTTTCAGCAAAGACCATATGGCCTTCAAAGCCTAAAATTTACTACTGGGCCCATTAGGAAAAAGTTAGCTGACCCCTGCTCCTATGCCATTTGCCAGCAAGTTAGGAGTCCACCTGGAGACCTTAGACTGAATGCCCACAGATGGCAGCCAAACAATGATTACTATTGTTGCTATTGTTGTTTAGTATTATGCTATTACTATATTGCTTTTATCATCTTTATCTCCTTGAGAAAGACAAATCTTTCCAGCCACCCCATTAAGGAACTGGCCTTCAAGATAATAACTGTTGTGTTTCCTGCAATAAATCATAAGATCCTTAAACATATTTAATAATATCTTAGGTCTTTCACTGTTTCCAGCTTCTTAATGAGAATTTAAATTGCAACCACATCCTTCAACAAGCTCTTCTGAAAATGTACGCTGCTCTCCCTCTCATTACAGAACAATCCTAGAGATGTCCAAAGGCACACAGTTGGAAAAGGTCCAAGTTATTTACAAAGATACTGGTGGGACTATCAGACTTCTTGGGGTATCCTAGCCCATCTTTCCCTGCTGCCCAGAGCCAACTCAGCATCCCTCAAAGACATGAAAGAACTCCTGGGCTCTAAGTAGGGTGACCAACCATTCTGGATGAACTGAGGGCTTTCCAGGGATGTGGAACTTTCCATGCTAAGACCAGAAACATCCTGGGTAAACTGGGATGAGCTGGTCATTTTCTCTCTAAGATATTTGGCATTCACCCCACCAGAAACATATGGGAAGCCCAGCGGATGGCAACCACAGATGTTTTAATTTGGGAGAACTTCTTGTCTAATTCTAATCTCCTACGCACACCTTTTTAGGGACTACCTTGGCTGTGCTGAATTTAGACTCAAGCCATCTTTGAACCACCTTGGGTCAAGACACACAGGTGTGGCCTTTCCTAGTAACTTCTCTAGAGACCAAGAAGGGCAGAAATTGAGAGCACAGATTCCACACTCACTAGTCACATAAATATCGGCAAGTTACTTCCTGCCTCTGAGCCTCAGTTACTTCATCTGTAAGGGACAATCGAAATACTTGCTTCAAAGAGTTCAGGTCACGATGAAATAAGTTAAAACAACCAGAGCCCACTCAACAGAGCCTGGTACCCAATAAGTGCTTTGTGCTGGCTATGCTGCAAAATCTCTGAACCTGAAGTTGCACTGTGCAGGTAAGTGTGGTCCCCTAACCACCAGCAGCAGCAGTATCCCCCAGAACCTGGTTAAAAATGCAGGTTTCCAGGCTAAGCACAGTGGCTCACGCCTATAATCTCAGCACTTTAGGAGGCCAAGGCGGGCAGATCACTTGAGGTCAGGAGTTCGAGACCAGCCTGGCCAACATGGCGAAACCTTGTCTCTACTAAAAATACATAAATTAGCCAGGTGTGGTGATGCATGCCTGTAATCCCAGCTACCTGGGAGGCTGAGGCACAAGAATTGCTTGAATGCAGGAGGCGGAGGTTGTAGTGAGCCAAGATTGTGCCACTGCGCTCCAGCCTGGGCGACAGAGGGAGACTCAGACTCTGCCTCAAAAAAAGAAAGAAAGAAATACAGGTGTCCACACCCAATCCCAGACCTGCCGCAGCCGAATTAATGTAATATGATCCCCAGGTGAGGCAGGTGAACATTAAGTATGCGGAGCGCTGTTTTAAACAACATCCGGCATTTCCTAAAAGTTAAGACTCAGGAGGGAGATGAGTATACAGACAGATCACAGAATGGGAATATGGGACTCAGGAACGGCTTGCTCTGGCCTGGGGCTTTCCTGCTTACATGCGGCATATTCCAATTCTCTGCTTCCACCCCAGTTGTAAGTTACAAAACCCAGGAATGCTTTTCGAAATCCTGGTACCCAGACGCCACCCCAGCCCAATTAAATCAGCTCTAGGAGCGAAGCTCAGGCAGCCAGAGCTGAAAAGCTCCCCAGATGACTAACTGCAACAAGAGCAAGACTCACGGCTCCAGCTAGGATCAGATCCTGAAAGTCGTCTAGGGCTCCATTGCCCTCTCTCTCTAAGTTGGCAGAAGCAGACTAAGGACTTCAATATAGAATTATCTTAAGGAAATTGACATAACATAAAATTGACCATTTTCACATATACACTTGAACAACATTGACATTCACAATGTGGTGCAACCACCACCTCTATGTATTTAGAAAACATTTATAGCACACCCAAAGGAGACGCAGATCCATTAATAACAGTCACTCCCCATGCCCCTCCTCTCAGTCCCTGGCAACACCAGTTTGCTGTCTCTATGGGTTTTCCTATCCTGGACATTTCCTAGAAATAGAATCCTGCAGTTCAAGCCCTTTTGTGTCCAGCTTTTTTCATTTTGTCTAATCTTCTTGAGGCTCATCCACATTGCAGCATGCATGCATATCTCATTTCTTTTAAGTTACATTGAGACGTTAGTGTTTGGTGAATCGAATCGAAACTCCAGTTCATCTGCTGCACAGGCTGGGGCCTCAAGAACAAGCCTCTCATTTCCCAGAGTGCCTGTCCCCACACCCATCCCCTGTCAGGATCCATTACAGAGGGACAAGAATGGAGACACAGACGCCTGTTCCGCTCAGTCCCACGCAGCATCAGCCGGAGCAGCCCTGACACTTCCTTTTCATGGTGGGGAATCTGCAGTGCCACCGGGAAGCTGCGAGCCCCTGATCAAACCTGACAGGAGGGAAGCTGAGCAGCAAGACAGCCTCACTCTCACCCAGCGACCTGCTCAGGAAACAAAGCAGGAGAAAATGAAGCAGGCGATTCCCCGGCCTCTTGGAAACCGAGTGTATTTTAGAAACCCGCCTCCAAATCCCACCAACCACCAGGGCATCTCCCCTCCATCTAAAACACTGAAGTGAAGGCTTGGATGTAGCGTATAAAAAAGACAGAGAAGGAGAGAAGATACAGGAGAAATCTGCTGTCACTTTTGAACATTTCTGTAAACTGGGTTCCACTGAGTAATACTATTCCACAATGTGTTAACAGGTTCTATGGGAAAGAGAGACCCAATGCTCTAATAAGTCTGGATCAGCTCCCAAATATCAGCTCCTATTTTTGGAGATTCTCCAAGCAAGTTTGCAAATTAAAGGCTGTAAGAAGTCGTGCAGGAAAGAAAACTATACTCATTTATTTGATACATCTGATCAAGGAAATATTTCTAGGGGAGGAAGCTCACTGACCTATAAATGCATCATAAGCATCTCTACACATATTGAATTCTTTGTTCAACAAATATCTATTGAGAACCTACTATGTGCCAGGCATGGTTTTGGGGTCTGAGGATGTGGTGGTATAAAAGACCGTGCACACGAATGTTCATTGCAGCACTGTTTACAATAGCAAAGACCTGGAACCAACCCAAATGCCCATCGACGATAGACTGGATAGGGAAAATGTGGCACATATACACCATGGAATATTATGCAGCCATCAAAAACGATGAGTTTGGGTCCTTTGTAGGGACATGGATGAACCTGGAAACCATCATTCTCAGCAAACTGACAGAAGAGCAGATCAAACACCGCATGTTCTCACTCATAGGCGGGTGTTGAACAATGAGAACACATGGACACAGGGAGGGGAGCACTACACACTGGGGTCAGTTGGGGGGAAATAGGGGAGGGATGGTGGAGGGTAGGGAGCTGGGGAGAGATAGCAAGGGGAGAAATGCCAGATGTAGGTGATGGGGAGGAAGGCAGCAAATCACACTGCCACGTGTGTACCTATGCAACAATTTTGCATGTTCTTCACATGTACCCCAAAACCTAAAATGCAATAAAATAAATAAATGGGAAAAAAAGACAGTTGTGATTCCTGCACCCCAAAACAAATCTACATTTTAGTAAGTAGAGACAGGTAATGAAAAAGCTAATAAGTAAACAAGGATAATAACATCTGAAATCTACTCTTTCAGTGTCTGCCTCAAAGTTCCCTTCATTCAGATCTTTCCAGCGCCCTCCAATCACAAGTGACATCTCCTTCTTCGAGCTCCTACAACATTTATGGTCTGCACCATTCAGAAGGTAATAAATTGCACTCTGCCTGTGACAGCTCCCAAATAATTATGTTGAACTTTCATAAGCTCTTGGGTTGATAAAGTTCCAGGCGTTATGCCTTGTTTTCTCAGCCACATTGCATGTTCCTTGGAGGAAGGAAAGGAGTCTCTCTGTTTCTCTCCCCTCTTGACTCCAATTGTGTAAAGCCCAAAGTACAGCATTTCCTTAAGCCACTCTGGGTGGGTTATAATGAGTCTAGATGTCATATATGGCCCTGTCCAGGGCCCCTTGGACCTACCAAAGCAGAACCACAGACGTGGAGCCCAGAAATCAGTGTTTTTGCAAGCATTCCAGGTGACTCTGATGCACAGCCAAGCTTGAGAGCCTGTTAGCCTACAGTACCCATCCTTGCCTCCTAGATCCTGGGATTAAATCTCAGCTCCAACCTCGATAAGTGGGAAATCAAAGTTGGGAAATCAAATGAGGAAGTTATTTAACCCCTCTTAACCTCAATTTCCTCATCTCTAAAATGGGAGTAATAGTAGTGACTACCTCAGAGTTGGTATGAGGATTAAATGAGATTTTCCTTTGGAAAAGGTTTAGCCCAGGGCCTGGTTCGCATTTGGGACCTGATCCCTATTAGAGCTCACTAGTATGATTACTTCCATGATCACTAAGAAAACGCAGCATGTCACTTCCATGATCACTAAGAAAATACTCATAGGAGGTGTTGAACAATGAGAACACATGAGCACAGGGAGGGGAATATCCACTGGGGTCTGTTGGGTGGGGGCTAAGGGAGGGACAGCGGGGGGGGGGGGAGGTTGGGGAGAGATAACACAGGGAGAAATGCCAGATATAGGTGATGGGGGGAAAGGAGGCAGCAAACCACCTTGCCGTGTATGTACCTATGCAACAATCCTGCATGATCTGCACATGTACCCCAGAACCTAAAGTGCAATAAAGAAAAACCTCAAAAAAAAAAGATCAATAAGAACTAAAAAAAAAATAAAACAAACCAGTTGAAAACTTTCTATTAATAAAATAAATATTCCCTTTATCTTTGACAAAAAAAAAAAAAGAAAAGAAAACACAACATGTCTAATTACGTCTCCATCTGAAGCCTCTGCCCATCTCTCCACCCTCATCTCCTACACTCCCCTCCTTTCCCATCCATTCCAGCCAGGATGAACTCCTTGCCAACTTTCTAATGAAACCTGCTCATTCCCACTCTGGCTAGCTGACCGCAGAAAGCTCCCTCCTCCTAGGCCACATCTAGTTGACATTTCCAGCTTCCTTTGCAGTTAGCGTTCTGGCCAATGGAATCTGGATGCAGCAAATTAGAGCACTTCTAGACACGGTCAGTGAAAACTTCCTGTGCAATCTTACACACCCTCTCCCTCCCCTTCCCCTCTCCTCCTCCCCAGTCCCTTCTGGTTGTCAATATCCAGGGCAACCCTGGTAACTACACATTAAAGAGGGCAGAGCATGGGTCCTGGCTTCCCGAATGACCATATGGAGCAGAGTCCCCATCCACCACCTCTAATCCAGAGCATCCATTTTTAGACTTTACCTAAGTTAGAATTAAACTTCTATCATATTCAGCTGCTGAAGCTTTAAGGTTTATCTTTTAAAATAATCAGCATTACCTTAACTAATACATCAGCAGAGGGGTTTAGATGTCCTGTTCCCTCTCCCAGGAAATTTCTTCCCTATTCATACCTCTACGCCAAGGTTTCTTAACTTTGACACTGTTAACTTTTGGGTCTGGCTAATTCTTTGTTGATGGGGGTGGGGCTGTCGTATGTATTAAAGGACATTTAGCCATATCCCTGGCTCCTACCCAGTAGAAAGGGGAAATAGCACCCCCTGCCCCATTGGTGACAACTAAACATACCTCCAGAGATTGCCAAGTGTCCACGGGAGCGTAAAAGCAGGTGCAAAATCACCCACAGTTGAGATTCACCAATCTACAAAAATGTCAGCTTCTTAGAAAGTACCTTCCTGGCCACCAAAACTAAAATAACCCCCTTGCCTCATCAACATCACTCTCTATTGCTTTGCCCCACTTGCTTGTGGTTGTCCGTAGAATGTGCCACTCACTGAAACTGTATTAGGAATCCGTTTACTGGTTTGCTGGCTCTCTCCCAAGCTTGAACATAAGTTCCACATGAGCAGGGGCCTTGTCCCTTTTGTTGTCTGCTGTATCCGTCATGCCCAGCCCAGCACCCAGCTCCGAGTAGGAGCTAATAAATATTTAATGAATGAGAGACAAATCAGATGCCAACAGTGAGAAATGGATGGGGATGGGAGGATTAGAGCTCAGGGGATGGACAGTGTAATTTGACGCCAACCTATTTAGTGATTCAAAAAGCAGAAAGTGACGCAAGTGACTGGATAGAGGGTAAAGATGAATTTTGGAGGCCGTTGGCAATTGTGAGGTTCAGTCTCTGTAGCTCTGTCAACAGCTGCTCTCAGCTGGGAGGAAGTGGAGCCCGAGTGAGCCTTCACTGAGGCCCCCACCCTCAAGGACTGGCCACCAGTGAGCTTCTAACCAATGGAGCCTAACAAAATGATCTGGGTTGGGTTTTGTTGTTGTTGTTGTTGTTGCCTCACTGCAATCATAAAAAATGCACATAATTCAGGAACCATCACTCTATTAATCTGCACTCTACAGTATCTCCATCAGCTGCCAGTTTAATAAGAAAATAAATCCTCTCTCAATTTTATTTTCTTTATTTATTTTTGAGACAGGGTCTCACTCTGTCACCCAGGCCAGAGTGCAGTGGTGTCAACATAGCTCACAGTAGCCTTGACTTCCCAAGGTCAAGCGACCTTCCCACCTGAGCCTCCAGACTAACTGGGACTTACAGGCATGTATCACCATGCCCCATGTCCAGCTAATTATTTCAATTTCTTGTAGAGATGGGGTCTCACTATGTTGCCCAGACTGGTCTCAAGCTTCTGGGCTCAAGGGATCCTCCCACCTTGGCCTCCCAAAGAGCTGGGATTACAGGCATGAGCCTCCAAGTCCAGCCCTTTCTCAATTTTAAAGGTGATATCTGACTGGCAATTAACTTACCACTTCTTACCCCTCATCCTAACATTCTGAGCGGCTATGCAGAAGACATGAAAGCCAGCCGCTACAATATGGAGACAGTTACCTCCAGCTTGTCTTTTTTGTTTTGTTTTTTTGGGGGAGGTGGTGTTATTTTTGGTTGCTTTTAGAAAAAGGAAAACAGAAATGAAAAGTGATGAACAAAGTTAATGAGCTTATAAAAACAAAACTAAAAATAAAGACATGAGAATGATTGCGGAACGAAATAAAGTTAAAATTAAAATGTGCCGTGATATCTTCAAATCCACCAATGAAGAGATTTTTTTTTCTCCTGTTTCTCAACCAATGCCTGGGTCTCAGATGACACCCGTTTGGTGACAGGTGCTTCCGAAGTCCCATACATGTAGGGCAGGCCTGGCAAATAGAAAGTTCTTCCTGGAAACCATCATTCTCAGCAAACTGACACAAGAACAGAAAATCAAACACCGCATGTTCTCACTCATAGGCGGGTGTTGAACAATGAGAACACATGGACACAGGGAGGGGAGCACTACACACTGAGGTCTGTGTGGGGGGAGATAGGGGAAGGACAGCGGTGGGGGGAGTTGAGGAGGGATAACATGGGGAGAAATGCCAGATATAGGTGATGGGGAGGAAGGCAGCAAATCACACTGCCATGTGTGTACCTACGCAACCATCTTACATGTTTTTCACGTGTACCCTGAAACTTAAAATGCAATTTAAAAAATAAATAAATAATTTTTAAAAACATCAAGATGTATGCATTAAATATATACCATATTTATTTGTCAATTATACTCCAATAAAGCTTGGGAAAAAAAAAAAAAAAAAAAAAAAAAACAGGAAAAAAAAAAGAAAAAGGAAGTGCTTCCTTTAATGAAGCCCAAACTATGGCCAGGGTGACTTTTGCCCTCTTGGCCCTGCTCTGCCCTCTACACCCACACAACACAGCCTCCTCTGCCCCACAACAGCCCTTCTCACAAGTGACAATGGGAAGTGACTATACCCACCCCTCCCCACTTCTGCTTCAGGATAACTATCACTATTTCCTTCAACCATACTAGAAGAGATACAATTTGGGGGAAGGAATAACTTTAGCACAGTGCTTCTCAAAGTGTGGCCCCCTGTCCAGCAGCATCAGCAATACCTGGGGACTTCTCATGAATGCAGATTCCCAGGCCCCGCCCCATACCTACAGAGTCAGAAATTCTGGGCATGAAGCCCAGCCACTGGTGTTTTCACCAGCCCTCTAGGAGACTCTGATGCATGCTCAAGTTTGAGAAGAACTGCTTCCCATTAAGACAGAACTTAGCAGATTAATCTCTCTCTGCCTCCATTTCACCTCCATAAAATGCGGCAATTAGAAGTACCCACATCACAGAGTAATCGTAAAGAATTAGTGAGATAAGGTATGTGACGGAGTTTACCAGGACTCTGGTAAGCCTGGAGCTTACTGAGGAGGTCAGTAAAAGATAATACTAGTCACTGATGTTGTCATTACAATTTGCTAAGGTTTGATAGCTATAGAGAGGACAGGTTCTAAATTTGGCCAAGCTCTACTCAGATCCACCTGCTTAGAAAAGGACATGTTTCGGAGGTTCTGCAAGAGCTGAGGCAACGCCTAGGCAACACTTAGAAGTTCACAACCTGCCTCCTGCCTGAACTTAGAAAAAAAGTGTGGTTATTCTTGCCTCCTTCAGCAGGCCAGCTGAGACTGCCAAGTGACAATCCCTGCTGGGGGTTAGACCACTGAGCTTGGGCTCAAGGAGCAGGCAGGATTTTTCTTGGAAAAAATAAGGTCCCAATGTGAAAAGATTCTTGTTGGCATTCACTTTCACCAACTATCTGCCTTTGAGAGCTCTACAGCTGCCCTGTCCAACAGGGTAGTCACTAGACACATATGGCTATTGGGCACTTGAAATGTGGCTAACCAAACTGAGATGGGCTGTAAGCATAAAACACACATAGATGTCTAAGACTTAACACAAAATAAAAGAACATAAAATGACTCAGTAAAAATATTTCATATTGATGACATGTTGCAATGATTCTATTTTGGATATACTGGGCTAAAAAAAACATATTTTTCAAATGAATGTCACTGGTTTCTTTTTTACTTTTTTAATGTAGCTACTAGAAAAATGTTAAACTATTTGTGGCTTGCTTTATATTTCTGTTAGAGAGTTGATCTAGACAGTTGCGCACATAGGAGAGCCAAGTCCAATTCATTCCAAGAAAAGCCTGCAGCTCCTCTTGAATTTATTACAATGAATTTCAGATAGTAAATGGTCCTGTATTCTCTGTCTCCCAGCATCATCATTTACTAGCTAAGAAGAGTTGTCTCTACAACGAAAACGCTGATGAAAGAAACTAAAGAAGACATGAGAAAAACGGAAAGATATCCCATGCTCGTAGAATGAAAAAATTAATACTGTTAAAATGTCCACAGTACCCAAAGTGATCTACAGATTCAATGCAATCCCTATCAAAATACCAATAACACTCTTCACAGAAATAGAAAAAAAAAATCCTAAAATCTATATGGAACCATAAAAGACCCCAAATATTAAAAATAAATAAATAAATAAATAAATAAAAATTTTAAAAACCCTGAGCAAAAAGAACAAAGCTGGAGGCATCACAACACCAGACTTCAAAATATACTCCAAAGCTACAATAACCAAAACAGCATGGTACTGGCATAAAAACTGACATCAGACACATAGACCAATGGAACAGAACAGAGAACCCAGAAATTAATCCACATATCTATGGACAACAGATTTTGACAAAGGGGTTAGAAACATTAATTGGGGAAAGACAATCTCTTCAATAAATGGTACTGGGAAACTGGATAGCCACATGCAAAAGAATGAAATAAGACCCAATCTCTCATTCAATACAAAAATCAACTCAAAATGGATTAAAAATCTAAATGTAAGACTTCAGACTTAAAACTACTAGAAGAAAACATGGGCAAAATGCTCCAGAACATTGGTCAGGGAAGGAATTTTATGAATATGACCTCAAGAGTACAGGTAACAAAAGCAAAAATATAGACAAATGGAATTACATCAAACTAAAAAGCTTCTATGCAGCAAAAGAATCAATCAACAATGTAAAGAGACAACCTCTGGAATGGCAGAAAATATTTGCCAATTATATATCCAACAAGGGACTAATAACCAGAATATTTAAGAAACTCAAGCAACTCATCAGCAAAAAATAATAATAATCTGATTAAAAATGGGCAAAAGACCTAAATAGACATTGCTTAAAAGAGGACATACAAATGGTCAACAGGTATATGAAGAAATACTCAGCACCACTAATCATCAGGGAAATACAAATTAAAACCACAATAAGATATCATCTCACACCAGCTAGAATGGCTACCATCAAAAGGACAAAAAATGACAATTGCAGAGAAAAAGGAATTCATACACTGTTGGTGAGAACATAAACTAGTACAGCCACTATGCAGAACAGTATGGAGGTCCCTTATAAACCTACACATAGAACTGCCATATGATCCAGCATTTGGGCATTTATCCAAAGGAAGAGAAATCAGCTTATCAAAGAGATATCTGCACTCTCAAGTTTATTGTAGCACTATTCACAATAGCCAAGATATGGATTGACCCAAGTGTCCAACAAGAGATGAATGGATAAAGAAAATGTGGTATATATACACAACAGAATACTATTTACCCATAAAAACAGTGAAATCCTGACATCTTGGCAACATGATCAAACTGAAGGACATTACATTAAGTAAAATAAGCCAAGAACAAACACTACGTGTTCTCACTTATAGGTGGAAGCAAAAAAGTTCTCATAGAACTAAGAAGGAGAAGAGAGGATACCAGGCTGGGAAGGGTAGGGGGAAGAGTGCTATAGGGAGAGATTTATTAAAAGATACAAAAGTATAGCCAGATGGGAGTAATAAATTCTAGTGTTCTATATCGCTGTGGGATGATTACAGTTAACAATAATATATAGTTAATGATAAATAGCCAGAAGAGATATTGAATGTTCCCAACACAAAGAAATGAGAAATGTTTGAGATTATAAATATGCTAATTACCCTAACCTGATCACCATACATTGTATGTTTAAAAAATCCCATAAATATATACAATTATTATATGTCAATTAAAAATAAATAAATAAGAAGAGCCTGGAGCATGGGAAGATGGGGGTGGGAGATGGGATGGACAACATTTCTTGCCATCAGGATAAAAGGGGTAGGGGTCTCTGCCACTTTCACAGTGACAACACCTCCCAAACATCAAGACTCCTGACAAAGGGCAGAGATTGAATAAACTGCACAATGAGTACCTCAAAATATTACCAACCAGGTAAAAAAAGTTCCCTCTGCAACTCTGATCTCCCCAAAATGTTCTAGCAGAACTGTATTTCTCCACTATATTTCTCCATTCAGAGAGCACTCAGGAGGCATCTAGGGGGCATGAAGAGTGAACTCCACCTCAGTGCCTTGCACTAACCACAGCAGGATCCCTGGTTTGAGCAGGATCCCTCAAGGTGTGAGTCCTGAACCATCTGTACTTGAGTCACTCAGGTACATGTTTAAGATACAGATTTCCCGGCCAGGCACGGTGGCTCATGCCTGTAATCCCAGCACTTTGGGAGGCCGAGGCAGGCAGATCATGAGGTCAAGAGATCGAGACCATGGTGAAACCCCATCTCTACTAAAAAATACAAAAGAAAAAAAAAAAGCTGGGCATGGTGGCACACACCTGTGGTCTCAGCTACATGGGAGGCTGAGGCAGGAGAATTGCTTGAACCCGGGACACAGAGGTTGCAGTGAGCCGAGATCACACCACTGCACTCTAGCCTGGCGCCTGGCAACAAAGCAAGACTCTGTCTCAAAAAAAAAAAAAGATACAGATTTCCAGACTCTAGCTCAGGTCAGCTGAATAAGTACCTATAAGAGGACAAATATTTGCTACTCATGTCACAGCAAAAAGCTAATATCCTAATAAGTAAAGAGTTCTTACAAATCAATAAAAAGACAAATAATCCAGTGTTAAATGACCAAAGAATACAGCCAAAGGGCTCACAGAAAGGAAAATACAGATGACCCTTAAATATATGAACACACTTAACCTCACTTATAATGACAGAAAGGCTCCCTGAAAGCTTGGGAAAGTGCGCTCTTAGACCTAGCCATGAAGGTCAGTCTGGCAAGACCATCCAAATGCAAAACCCACAAACCCTTTGACCCAGCTTGTTCTGGGTGGTCAGTCCTTGACTGAGCTCAAACTGGCCTTATTCCCCTGAGCCTGATACTACATATTTTGGCCGCTATGAGGGACCAGGACAGACCTAGCCCCTGATTCTATATTTCACACATGTGAAATCATATGCATAAAAAGACATTGCTGAAGCTCTGTTTGTAACAGCGAAAGATTGCAATCAACTTCAATGTCCATCAATGGGAGACCAGTTAAACTATGGATTAATACACAATTAAATGCTACGAAGCCATGAAAAAGATCAAGACCACTCCATATGTCTGGATATGGAATAGTCTTTGTGATACATGGAAAAGAAAAAAAAAGCAACATGCAGAATAGTGTGTGTAGCACTCTACTGTATATATAAAACTGGATAAAACATTTAAAAATATTCACTTATTAATGTACAGAGTACTACAGGTATTGATCGACTTACCACCTATACAACTTACAACCATTCGACTTTACGACCACAATCGCTAGCCACGACTGCTCTGCGTCTGGCAGCGCAAATGTTGCCCAGCTGGGCGTACGACAGTGCAGACCAGCTTCTGGCAGCACTACCATCTCCGCATGCACCATTTCAACTGTACATATAGCCTACTCAACTTACAACCAAATCGTGTTACGACCGGTCCGCGGTCCCGACCATGGTCGTAAGTCGAGCACTAGCTGTACTCTGTACTAGGCATTTTGCTAGATGCTCAGGATACAATAAATCAAAGAGACAAAATTATTATCTTCACAGAGCTTCTTACCAAGAATGTGAGTATTAAGTAAATATATGCTAAAGAGTGTATGAAAAAAAGTAAGTACTATAAAAAAGTAATGTGGGAAGGGGTATAGAAAGTGTATGGGGGCGGTGTTGGGGAGGTGAGAAGAGGGCAAGGTTGCAATTATAAACCAAGAAGTCAGTGAAGGCTACCCCTTCATCTTGGGCAGGAGTTTGTGACTCTTTCAACCAATAAAGAATGGTGGGAATGACATTATATGACTTACCAGGCTAAATTATAAAAATGCCACGTACCTCCTTCAGGTTCTGTTGGATCACACACTGTTGAAACCCAACCACCATGCTGTGAGGAAGCCCAATCAGCCACCTGGAGTTCTATGGACGGCCCCACTGAGGTTTTAGCCAGTGGCCAGCATCAACCTCTAGCCATGTGAATGGGTGAGCTTTTAGATAATTGCTGCACCCAGCTATCATGGAGCACAGACAAACAATCCCCTCTGTGTCCTGTCCCAATTGCTGATCCACAGATTCCATAGCATAAGAAAATGGTTGCTGTTTAACACCACTAAGTTTGGAGTGGTTTGTTGCAATTAGATTTTACAAGTGTCTATGACCTAGCTTTGTTTTTTCTTCATCATTATGGAACCCTGGGAAGGCCATGATGGCTGAGGGCACAGATCCTAGTCGATAGCAGGTATAACTCTTCATCATACTAATTAATTTCCACATCACTCTCCTCTAGAAACCTGTGTCATCCTTAAAGGCATGGACATCCTTGGATCCTCAGTGCCCAGACCGGAAACTGACCCAGTGTAACAGCTGCCTCCACTGAGTGTTTACCAGAAGGCAGGGCATTATTTTGGTTAATTCACACAACCACCCTGTGGCAAAGAACGATCATCACCCTCGTTTTGCAGATAAGGTAACAAGGCTTTCAGAAGTAAAATGGGTCTCATAGTTCATTAGCTCATAAGTGGCAAAGAGCTAAAATTATAACCCAGGGCTGTTTGGATGGAGTCCCATGTGATTCCATTACACAAGGCAGCACATCTGTGTGGCTATTCGTCTTTCCACTGGCTGCTTCTTTCCAAAGAATCCAAATGGAAAGCCATTTGGCTTTCCAAAGAAGCCAACAGAAACACAAATAGCCAGATGGATGCCTTTCTGTTTGCAATGACCAGGCCAGGGGAGGGGAATGTCCTTTTGCCAAATCTTTCCAAAAATCCCAGAACTCAGTTTTCAACCAACTTGAACTCTTATTCATGAAAAAGTTTCAATAAGCCATTTAAGGACTGTCACAGCCTTTCCATGAAAGTCTCTCTTCCTCCGGAAAAGAAAGTTTGCTGACAAAGAGCAGTCCCTTAAGACCTACTGTCTATTTGCATCTGAATTTCAAAACCATTCTAGCAAAACTTCATTAGACTCTGAGTGTGTCATAGAGATAATGATTTGGTCTCTCTCTCTCTCCATCACCCCCCACACCAATGTTCCCAAGTAGAAACAGCACGGGAAATTAGATGGCTCTAATTAACGACTCGATAAATAGAGAGAATCGGAGAAGATTGGCAGGACACTTACTCCAGATCACACATTTTGGCTGGTAATGAGTTACCTCCCCGCAGCCAGCTCACCTCCCCTTAAAGAAAAGACCCCACTCCTGAATCTGACCTTATAATAATATTACCTTATGATATTATTAATATATATACTAACAATATAATATTAACTCTTGCTATTTATGGCCCCTAACCCCTGGCCCTATATTTGTGGAACAACATTTACTAAAACATGCTATACACAAGACCTGAATTAGACCTCAGGAGGCTATGACAATGGATAAAGAGAGATCCCTTTTCCCCACAGGGCTGGGATCTCCCCTAACCAAATTGCTTCCCTCAAGATGTTCCAAGCCGGGTACAGTGGCTCACACTTGTAATCCCAGCACTTTGGGAGGCCGAGGCGGGTGGATCACTTGAGGTCAGGAGTTCGAGACCAGCCTGGCCAACACAGCAAAACCCAGTCTCCACTAAAAATACAAAAATTAGCCGAGCATGGTGGTGTGTGCCTGCAATCTCAGCTACTTGGGAGGCTGAGGCAAGAAGTGGCTTTGAAAAGAAGAAGCCAATGGAAAGATGAACAGCAGTTGGATATGCTCCCTGGTGTAATGGAATCACTTGAACCCGGGAGGCAGAGGTTGCACTGAGCCAAGATCACACCACTGCACTCCAGCCTGGGTAACAGAGTGAGACTCTGTCTCAAAAAAAAAGGGGGGGGGATACTCCAAAGGTTTGTCCAATGTGCTTACCAAATCAGAGGTAGAGTAGAATAGGGATCGAAGGACAATCTCTGGGGACACACTGCCAGGACCAAATTCCAGTGTCACCATTTGGCCTTGGGAAGATTTCCTACCCCATTGATCACTGATCCTTAATTTCCTCACCAGGAAAATGGGAACCATAGCAGAGACAGTATGTGCTTGGAAGCTGCAACCAAGGACTCTGAGGGTTTGATCCTGTATGGCCTAGGGTATGTTGCTTAACCTTTCTCTGCCTCAACTTCCTCATCTGTAAAGTGAGAAGAATAAAATGGCTACCTGGTAAGGTTGCTATGAGAAAGAAAAGAAAGAAAAGGAAGGAAAGGAAGGAAGAAAAGAAGGAAAGAAAGAGAGAGAGAGAAAGAGAGAGAGAGAAAGAAAGAAAGAAAGAAAGAAAGAAAGAAAGAAAGAAAGAAAGAAAGAAAGAAAGAAAGAAAGAAAGAAAGGAAGAAAGAAAGAAAGAAAGAAAGGAAGAGAGAGAGAGAGAGAAAGAAAGAAAGAAAGAAAGAAAGAAAGAAAGAAAGAAAGAGAAAGGAAGGAAGGAAGGAAGGAAGGAAGGAAGGAAGGAAGGAAGGAAG
>NW_022436942.1:76001096-76058619 GCF_009761245.1 Sapajus apella
AAGGAAGGAAGGAAGGAAGGAAGGAAGGAAGGAAGGAAGGAAGGAAGGAAGGAAGGAAGGAAGAAAGAAAAGACTCACAACACAGCCTATGAGTAAAGGGCTGGCTCCGAGATTTGAGCTCATCTTGTGGCCGGGAGAATGCAGGGAATGAGCCCAGGGCAAATGCTGAGAGCAGGGCATGCCACCCGAGAAGCACCTGATAAATGTTCATGGCTGATAGGGTTTTCATTGTGGTTACTGCCATTTCTCAGCCAGCCTTTGATCCTGCTGAAAACGTTCTGTGGCTGGAGGAGGAGGAACGCATGCTGTCACTGGCTGCATGACTAGGCAAATGTTCTTGGAGACAGGGATCTTAGTGTTCCCCAGTTGCAGGTACAAGGATGACAAAAGAGCAGGCAGGAGATGGAGAATCTGAAAATCCTGCCCAATGGAGAAATGGCCAAAGCAACTGAAAATGTTTAGGCCAGGGAAGAGAAAATGATGATGACGCTTATATAAAATATTATCTTGGAGCATGCTATGGAGGCCTTTGCTGACCGGGGAAGCCCCCAAAACACCAGCTCCCCATCATAAGTTCTTACAGCTCTTATGCTCCTTTCTTCCAGAGCACTGCTTACCCTGTGGTCCAGCCATGATTTACATCATGATTTACATTCATTGACCATCAATGTCCATCCCCATCAAAAAACCATAAGCTCTATGAGATCAGGGGCTAGGTCTGTCCTGCTCCCTCACTGTTGCCAAAATATGTAGAATCAGGCTCAGGGGAATAAGGCCAGTTTGAGCTCAGTCAAGGACTGACCACCCAGAACAAGCTAGCTGTGGAAGGGGACTGAGTTATTTGGGAGTAAGTTCCCCACCACTGCAGGTGTCCACACCAGGTAGGTCTCTACACACCCGACAGAGTTTAAGTTGCATTCTTTCATCCAGCAAACATCTACTACAGAATCTTCTAAGTGAGAGCCATGCTCTAGGGTGTGTCTTGCTGCCTCACAAGGATCCAGGGTTGCTGAGAGCCTCCTAGACCTGGTGAGGTTATCTCAACACACAGAACAAGGATGCTGGAGGGCATGGCGTAGGTAAAAGCCATGTTCACTCTTTTGATGTATGGTGATGGTTTCCCGGATATCTACATATGTCAAAGCTCATCAAACTGAATACTGTAAATCTGGGCAGTTTATTAAATGTTGATTATATCTCCATAAAGCTGTCAAAAATATATCACGTTCAAAAGAAGGGGAATGAGAATAGGTAATACAAAAATATTCAGAGCAGTAGTGTCAATAATGGCAAAAACAATCACTCGCTCAAAAAACAATAGCAAAAAGAAAAACCAAAAAGCATAATAGAATCAAAACTCGATATTTATGCAAATTCCCCCCTTCACCAGAAGAAAACAGGGTGTAGCTATCAAGCATGATATTTTCAAAAACTAGTTAATGGCATGGCCCTCCAAAAAAAAGATGAGAAGGAAAAAGGGCAGAAGATAATCGATACAATTTTATGCCATTTCTGTTTTGTTAAAAATGCATAGGAAAAAAAGGCCTGAAAAGTATTATAATTAAAATGTAATCCCATTATTTGGGTAATTTTGAACACATTTTTAAATACTGAAAAGAAGACTCACCAGAAAATGTGAATAAGAGCAAGACTGTGGGTGATTTGGTTTTCTTTTTTTATGCACTTCTTCATTTTTCAAAATTTTAACAAACGAAAATCATTTTAATATCAAAAAGAGAAAGAAATATTACTTTAAAACAATAATAGAGGACAGCTAAGGGTTCCCCCTGCCTAGTTCTATGGGAGGGAGAAACCAGAAGAGCATTAAAGTTGAGGTGACCTTGGCCCCCTGAAGACTGCCCCCTGTGATCCCTTCTAAATTCCAGATACAGGTTTGGGGGCACCGAGGTTATCGACAGGAGGTGGGGGATGTTCTGCCTAACGCAGATGCTGATTGGATTAGGGTCTGGTTCTGTTTTCCTCTAAGTAGATTATGCTTTTCTTGAACTTGCTCCAGTGGGTCCCGGAAATTCAGCCCAGGACAGACCTGCGGTTCGTTTTCAGAGCTCACTGGAATATGTTTAAGCATGTAATAAATACATTTAAGCCTAATCGGATAAATCACTAAATCAGATCGTTATCTTGCAATTTGAAAACCAGGCTCTGGCTCCAGACCCTGGGGAAAGAGGAATAGGAAGAAATAGGAAGACTTCAGGCAGATGCCAAGGTCACGTTCCGGCCCAACACCACCACCGTCACCCAATACCAAAGACAAAGAATCTCTCTCCTTCCCCCACAACCCAGAGGTTCATCAACTTCACAATGACCTCAAATTTGAACAAAATGTGGCATCAGTCAGAGTCCATGTGAAAAAAAAAAAAGTCAAAGTGCTACCAGCAATTCAGGACCTTTCAAAAGACACCAGTATTATATGCCTACATGTGGTTCATCTGTTCTACCTTCCTGTCTCAAAGCAAGAGAACTTCCAAGTTCTCAGGCAAGACCTCTGGAAGAGCCATGTTACTGAGCCTCATGTTCCTGAGGTTTTGTTACATCAAAGCTCTGAAGAGTCAAGGTGAAGGGGCCCCCAAAAAAACTTGAGAACCAGGCAGGTCTAGGTTCAGATCCTCTGCTACTCACTCTCTGTGAGACCCTGGACAAATGGCAGCCTCTCTATGCCTTGGTTCCTGCATCTGTAAAACAGACATAGTGATAGCACCTACTTCAAAATGCTGTTGGAAGGATTAAATGAGATAATGTCTATAAGACACTTAGCACAATGCCTGGCACAGAATGACTAATCCACATTAGATACTATTTTTGCCTGAATTATTTTTTTTTTCCCATTTATTTATTTTATTGCATTTTAGGTTTTGGGGTACATGTGAAGAACATGCAAGATTGTTGCACACGTGGCAGTGTGATTTGCTGCCTTCCTCCCCATCACCTACATCTGGCATCTCTCCCCTTGCTATCTCTCCCCAGCTCCCCACCCCCCACCGTCCCTCCCCTATTTCCCCCCAACTGACCCCGGTGTGTAGTGCTCCCCTCCCTGTGTCCATGTGTTCTCATTGCTCAACACCCGCCTACGAGTGAGAACATGTGGTGTTTGATCTTCTGCTCTTGTGTCAGTTTTCTGAGAATGATGTTTTCCAGGTTCATCCATGTCCCTACAAAGGACATGAACTCATCGTTTTTATGGCTGCATAATATTCCATGGTGTATATGTGCCACATTTTCCCTGTCCAGTCTATCGTCGATGGGCATTTGGGTTGGTTCCAATCTCCCACCTAGTATACAATTGATCCTCGAGCAACACAGGTTTTAACTCCATGAGTCTACTTATATATGGATTTTCTTCTGACTCTGCCACCTCTGAGTTGGCTAGACCAACACTTCCTCTTCCTCCTGCTCTTCAGCCTACTGAGGATGAGGATGAAAACCTTTGTGATGATTCACTTCCACTCAATGAACAGTAAATATATTTTCTCTTCCTTATGATTTTCTTAATAACATTTTCTTTTCTCCACCTTACTTTATTATAGGAATACATATATTCATAACATATAAAATGTGTTAATTGACTTCTTATTATCAGTAAAGCTTCCAGTCAACAGTACACTATTGGTAGTTAAGTTGTGGGGGAAATCAAAAGTTATAAGTGGATTTTCAACTGTGTGAGGAGTTGGTGCTCCTAACTCCTGTGTTGTTTGAAGGTCAACTGTACTTTTATGTGGACATACAATATCTTTATAAAATCTAAGCTGCCTGATAACATTTCATTTTATTTTAACAAATATGAATTGGAAGCCAGGCTCTGGAAGAGACAATAGGGACACAGTGGTGAACAAAAGAACATAATCTTCAGTCTCAAGGAGTCTGAAGGATTATTGTCAGAGGCATTTGAACTACAGCAGCTCCATCTGAAATAGGAGCTGGGTAAAATAAGGCTGAAACCTACTGGGCTGCATTCCCAGACAGTTAGGCATCCTAAGTCACAAAATGGGATGGGAGGTCGGCATGAAATACAGGTCATAAAGACCTGTCTGATACAACAGTTGCAATAAAGAAGCCAGCTAAAACCCACCAAAACCAAGATGGCGACAAGAGCGACCAGTGGTCGTCCTCGCTGCTACACTCCCATCAGCGCTAGGACAGTTTACAAATGCCAAATGTCAGAAAGTTACCCCATATGATCTAAAAAGGGGAGGCATAAATAATCCACTACTTGTTTAGCATATCATCAAGAAATAACCATAAAAGCCGGCCACCAGCAGCCCTCAGTGTTGCCCTGTCAATGGAGCGGCGATTCTTTTATTTCTCTACTTTCTTAATAAACTTGCTTTCACATTACTCTAGGGACTTGCCCTGAATTCTTTCTTGCCTGAGATCCATGAACCCTCATCTGAGGTCTGGATCAAGACCCCTTTCCTGTAACGTTATGACACAGATGTTAAATAAATACACACATAAATACAGATGCTCCCCAACTTACAAAGGGGTTATGTCCCGATAAACAAATCATAAGTTGAAAATACCATGAAAAATGGAGAGAGATCCAAGATGGCTGATCACTAGCAGCTCGGGATTGCAGCTCCCACTGAAAGAGCAGAGAACGAGAGGACGACACACTTTCAGATCAATTTTTGTTGCTCACACACCAGGAGATTCCCAGCGGAGGAGCCCCACCTGTCGCCAGCGTGACTCTTGAGGCCGGTGAGGCGGTTTTGCCGCTGCCTTGGTGTGGCGGTTCTTGGTGCAGAGTCAGAAAAGCACCATCAATCTTAAAGCCGCTGTTTTGGCCGGAGCAGTGGGTTGCTCAGATTCTAGCGCCGGGAATCAACAAGTTGGACGTCCATTCAGAAACCCAACTATAAAGACGGTAATTATAAAGACCACAGATGGATAAATCTATAACGAAGGGAAGAAAACAGCCTAAAAAGGCTGAGAATACCCAAACTCAGAACGCCTCTCCCTCTACAGGGGATCACAGTTCCTCATCAGCAACAGAACAAGGCCTGATGGAGAAAGACTGTGTTCCATTAGCAGAAGCTGGCTTTAAAAAGTGGATGATAAGAAACTTCTGGGAATTAAAAGAACTTGTTCTAACCCAATGCAAAGCAACTAAGAACTTTGAAAAAAGGTTTGACGAAATGTTAACAAGAATACACAATTTAGAGAGGAATATAAGTGAATTAATGGAGCTGAAAAATACAACACGAGAATTTTGCGAACTATGCACAAGTTTTAACAGCCGAATTGATCAAGTAGAAGAAAAGATATCAGAGGTCGAAGACCAACTTCATGAAATAAAACAAAAAGACAAGATTAGAGAAAAAAGGATAAAAAAGAACGAGCAAAGTCTCCAAGAAATATGGGACTATGTGAAAAGACCTAATCTACGTTTGATAGGTGTACCTGAATGTGACGAAGAGAATCAATCCAAGCTGGAAAATACGCTTCAGGATATTATTCAGGAAAACTTTCCCAACCTAGCAAGGCAGGACAATATTCAACTCCAGGAAATACAGAGAACACCACAAAAATATTCCTCAAGAAGGCCAACCTCAAGGCACATAATTGCCAGATTCACCAGGGTAGAAATGAAAGAGAAAATACTGAGGGCAGCCAGAGAGAAAGGTCAGGTTACCCATAAAGGGAAGCCCATCAGACTCACAGCAGATCTCTCAGTAGAAACCCTACAAGCCAGAAGAGAGTGGGGGCCAATATTCAACATCCTTAAAGAAAAAAACTTTCAACCCAGAATTTTACATCCAGCCAAACTAAGCTTCATAAGCGAAGGAAAAATAAAATCTTTTGTGAACAAGCAAGCACTCAGAGATTTCATCACCAGCAGGCCTGCTTTACAAGAGCTTTTGAAAGAACCACTACAAATAGAAAGGAACAACTAGTATCAGCCTTTCTAAAAAATACCAAAAAATAAAGAACATCAACATATTTAAGAAATTGCATCAACTAACGGGCAAAACAGCCAGCTAACATTAAATGACAGTATGATACATAAAGACTCAAAACAAAGGGATGGTGAAAAATTTACCAACCAAATGGAGAGCTAAAATAAATAAATAGAAAGCAGGAGTTGCAATTTTTGCTGATAAAATAGATTTCAAAGCAATAAAGATCAAAAGAAGCAAAGAAAGATATTACATAAAGATAAAAGGATCAATGTAACAAGAAGAGCTAAAGATCCTAAACATATATGCACCCAATACAGAAATACCCAGATATATAAGACTTACAAAGAGACTTGGACCCCCACACAATAATAGCGGGAGACTTCAACATCAATATTAGATAGATCAATGAGACAGAATGTTAACATCGATATCCAGGACTTGAACTCAGATCTGGAACAAGTAGACTTAATTAACATTCATAGAACTCTCCACTTTAAATACACAAAATATACACTCTTATCAGTACTACATCACACGTATTTACAGGTTTAAATGAAATATTGGTTGGCTGCTTGTTAATTATTTTATTCCCTCATTTTTTTTTATGTCTCTATTATTAAACACAATTACAGGCATACCCAGTTTTAGACTGCATTCTAGCCCGGGCAATAAAGCAACAACCCTGTTCTCTCTCCCTCTTCCTCTTCCTCTTTCTTCCTTTCCTGTATTCTTTTTCTTTTTTTTTTTTTTAATTCTTTTTCTTCCTTTCTCTCGAAAAAAAAAAAAAAAAAAACAGAAAATACCATGAGTTAAATGTGCATTTAATACAGCCAACCTGCCGAACATCATAGCTCAGCCTAGCCTACCTTGGATGAGCTCAGAACACTTTCAGCACAGGAATCCCTAAATTACATGACATATTCAACACTTGACTACAAAATGGGCTTTGTGTTAAATGATTTAGATCAGGGTCATGAGAGAGTACCGTACTGCATATTGCTAGCCTGGGAAAATATCAAAATTCACAATTTCAAGGATGTTTTCTCCTGAATGTATACTGCCTTCCCACCATCATAAAGTAGAAAAATCCTAAGTTGACAGTCAGGGACCGTCTGTGTGTAATTAAAAACTGGGGCAGTACCACCAAGAAAAAGAAAAGGGTTATCCCAAGAGAAAACAGACAAGTGTTATTCTCAGCCAGGGGACAGGAAGGCTTTCCAGTGAAAAATACATTTAAGCCAGAATATGAAAGTCCAGTTGGAATCAGCTAGGGAAAAAGAAAAGAATGTTCCAGACAGAGGCCACAGTATATGCAAAGGTCCTGACATGAGACTGGCATTCAAGAAACAAACAAAAAAATATGTGTGGCTGGAGGGTGTGGCGTAAGAGAGAAAATAGAAGGAAACGTGGCTGCCCAGGTAGGAAGGAGCGGACCGGGTCTTGCAGATGGAGGGTCTCCAGCAAGAGTCACATGATTTGCTTTGAACTTTAAGAGAAGAATCTGGCTCCAAGTCGAGAAGTCACTGAAGGGGAGCAAGAATGGATGCAAGGAAGCCAGACAGGAGGCTGCTGCAGTCATCCGGGCAAAAGCTGGGGGTTGCAGTCATCGGAAATGGGCAGATTTGAGACACAAATTGAAGACAAAATGAATGTGAGTTAAGTACATACAGCATTTGAGGAGTGAGGGTGGGGCTGGAATCAGGAGACTCCCAGGTTTCCAACCTAAACATCTAGAGAGATGGTGCTACCATTTACTAAGAAGGAAAAACGTCAGGGGGAAGGAAAACTATGGGGGAGAGAGGAGCAGTTCCGTTTTCGGCAGGATGTTAAGTTTAAGGTGCAGGTGATGCCTCTAATGAGTGGACAGAGAGGGAGGAGGAAGACCAGGAGAGTGTGCTTTCTTGGAAACCAAGAGAAGATATCATTTCCAAAAGCAGGAAGTGATCAGTGGTCTCTCTACATATACTGCTAGGAGATCAAGTAAGAGAAGAGAGATGTCGCTCTGATTCACCTTGATATCAGGGTGCCTGGCATGTAATTAGGACAGCCACTATGGAGAAGAGTATGGGGATTCCCCAGGAAACTAAAAATAAAACTACCATCCAATCTAACAATTCCGCTGCTGGGTATACATCCAAAAGAAAGTCAGGATATCAAAGGGATGCCTGCACTCCCAGGTTTATTGCAACATGATTCACAGTAGCCAAAATATGGACACAACCGAAGTACCTATCAGTGGATGAATAGCTAAAGAAAATGTGGCATATATACACAATGGAATATTATTCAGCCATAAAAAAGAATGAAATCCTGTCATCTGCAGCAACATGGATGGAACTGGAGGTCATTATATTCAGTGAAATAAGCCAAGCACAGAAAGACAAACATCACATATCCTTACTCCTAACCAGCAGCTTAAAAAGTGGGCCTCATGAAGATAGAGAACAGATTGGTGGTTGCCAGAGGCTAGGAAGGGGCGGGGGGAGGGGGCATGAAGACAGGTTGATTAATGAGTACAAATATCCGGTTTGATAGTAAAAATAAGATCTATTCAACAGACCGGTTGGGTGACTATAGGTTACAAGAATCTACTGTACATTTTAACATAGCTAGAAGAGAATAATGCAAATGTTTCTAGCATTTAAAAAAGACAAATATTTAAGATGATGGATATTCCTACACTGATTTGATCTTTACAAATTATATGAAGGTACTAAATTATCACATGTACCCTGTAATTATGTACACATATTGTGCATCAATAAAAATTATTTTTAAAAAAATTTAAACAAAGTACCTGAGAAGGGCAGGTGCATTGGCTCATGCCTGTAACCCCAACACTTTGAGAGGCCAAGGTGGGTGGATCACTTGAGGCCAGGAGTTCGAGACCAGCCTGGCCAACATGGCGAAACCCATGGCACTCTTTCTGCGATTGCTTTTTTTCTTTGCATTCTTCAGGTCTCAGTTCAATGTTACTTTGTCAGAAAGACCTTCTCTAACTACCCTAGCTAGCTAACACGGCTCCCTCACTATTTTCTTCACATTGTTTGTCAGATTCTCAAATCATCTCATTGCTTTGCTGAATGGCTTCTTGTCTTTCTCCCTTGTTAGATGGTTTAGTCCACAAAGGCAGGAGCTTTGCTCATCATTTCTAAACCTCCAGGGGCTCAGTGCCTGTATATTAGATGAACAGACGAATGGACAGATGGAAGAACGGATAGATGGATGGATGGGTAGGTAGATAAATGGATGGGTGGGTGGGTAGGTGGGTGGATGGATGGATGGATGGATGCATAATGCATGGATGGTGGATAGGTGGGTAGGTAGACAGGTGGACAGATGGATGGATGGATGGATGGATGGATGGATGGATGGATGGATAAATGCATGAATGGGTGGGTGGGTGTGTGGATGAAAGGAAGGAAAGAGCAAAGGGGAGAAGGATAGAAAGAAAAGAGAATAAGAGGGAGAATGAATGAATGAATGAATGAATTGACCCCACTTCCTTCTGATCCATGCTCAGGACAGTTACCATCTTGACCTCTCTAGATCCACCTCTCCTCAGCCACCATCTGTCAAAGCCCACAAGGGCTTGCAAAGAAGATGTACACCCTCCCAGGTACTAAAGGACTTAAATTCTCTCTTTGCAAAGCCCACGGCAATTCTGTTCTGCAGCCTCAGCCAGAGCTGCGGCAACGTGCTGTCCCTAGGGGTTGACATTAGCTGTTCCTGCTATACTGTCTTCAATAAGCAAGGCAGGGTCAGGCTACTGGGCACTGGGAAGGAGAAAAAAAAGATATTTTTGAAGACTAAGGGGGAAAAACACTCTAATAGGAGAACAAACAACAAAAAAAAAAACATTTAAAATACACTGCTTCTTAGAGAGGGGGTCAAGCCTTCCACTCTCAAAATATTCAGAGAGTGACAAGCAAGAGACACATGAAGTCTGAAGGGTGACCTCTGTGAAGCACTGCCTGACATTAGCAGAAGCAGGTATTAGCATTTCGCAAGATCTTTTTAAAAATATACACACATGCACACACATACACTGAGAGACAGAGAGAGAGAGAGAACTGACTCAAGAATGAGGGCTCCAGTTTTGGTGCACTTTTTGTTTAAACATCATGGACAGCTAGGCGCAGTGGCTCATGCCTGTAATCCCAGCACTTTGGGAGGCCAAGGTGGGCAGATTGCTTTGAGCTCAGGAGTTTGAGACCAGCCTGGGCAACATGGTGAAACCCCATCTCTACAAAAAATACAAAAAAATTAGCCAGTCATGGTGGCACGTGCCTGTAGTCTCAGCTAGTGAGTTGAGATCGGGCCACCACACCCCAGCCTGGCTGACACAGCGAGACCCTGTCTCAAAAAAAAAAAAAAGCATAATCATCATGGATAGTAGCTCTCTCTTTTACAGATGTGTTCTTGGAATTTCTGAGTTCTGCTCCTGACTTCAGAAAGCCATTGTAAAAACTGAAGAGGAGGAGGAGGAAAAGAGAATGACACTTGCCTTTTTGAAAGAAAAAGAAAAGATGTACTTGTTCCTGGAACTCTGAGGAGGAAACACTAGACTTGGGTGATCTTCAGAGGCATTAAACCAAACGCAGCCAGAGCCCCTTTGCGGCCACTGGACTTTCCTCACCCTTCACATCTATAAGCTGAGCCTCCACCTGGTAAACACGTCCTGCCTCTAAAATCACCTTATCTACACAGGGCTGGAATGGGAGTTAAGAGATCAGGCACTGGCATTGAACAGCCTGGCTCCAATACTTACATGTTGTGTGCCTTTGACTGTGACTTGACTCTGAGCCTCAGTTTTCTCACCCATTCAATCAGGATAATAATAAAAATTACCACATAAAGTCGCTGTGAGGAATAAATTGGACAGCCCATGCAAAGTGCCTGGCACAGATCAAATAGTTGATCAATGTCAACTTGGTATCAAATAGCTGATCACAGATCAAATAGTTGATCGACGATGGTGGCCACTACTATTGATATTGTGGATAATTTCTTTATTTAACACTTATAATATTTAACACAACATGCAAGTGTTAAATACTGGGCACTTCGATATGTCAGTGTCCTATAACTCATTAAATTCTCTGAGGTCCAAACTCACTAAACCCTATGAGGTAGTAACAGTATCCTCATGTCATAGAAGGTGACGAAAGCAGAGAGGTTAAGTAACTTGCATTAGGTCACACAGCTAGTAGGCAGCAAAGCTCGTTCTCAAACCTCAGCCAACTAATTCTTGTGCTCATCACTCTGGCATTATGCTAAGGTGTGACCCTTCCCCAATTCAGATTTTTAAATCCCCACCCAAACCATTATCTCATGTTATCTTCCCAATCTCCTGGGGAGAATGAATGTAGCAGGCACTCATATCATTTCTGTTTCACTGACTCAAACGCCAAAAGGCAGAGCAGCCTAGGGCTCTGGTTACTTCTTGTATGGATACCAGGGCCATCACAAAATTCCATGAGGAAAGGACAATGTGCTACTTGTTCCCCGCTGTGTCCCCAGGGCCTACCCAGTGTCCGGCATGCAGTAACACTCACGAAGCGTCACCTCGACACCAACTCTTCCCTGAAACAATACATCCCAAAGCCTGCTTCATAATCACTTGTCTCAACACATGCTCAGCAAAAACAGAAAGCCACAGCCAAGTTCAGGTAGAATCCTGGTGTTATGTAATATCCAGAACACAGCAGCAAGTAAAACACCTCAACATCCTTTGGAACATGCCATCCTGAATAGTAAACCATTAGTAGCCATACACATGGCTACTAAACCATTTTTATTGAGTGCTTACTGTATATCTAGTATTTGCTTTATATATTATATATATATTATTTATATATTATAATTCATTACATACTTAACATAATCCTAAGAAGTGTGTGTTATAATGATCCCCATTTCCCAGATAAGGAAGCACAGATCACTAAGCCCTTTTAGTAAAGCAACTGTACAAACCCTGGATCTGCCCCCGCGACCAGCCTGTCCTGAGTTACAAGGCAGACAGCGTCCAAGGCCGACTGGTCTCAATCTTGTTAACTCGGGGACCTCTCAGCCCTGGCCTTCGGCCCCTGAAAGGCATCCAGTATTAATACCACCTGGATGTCCCTCTGAAACTTTCCAGGACCCTCTGTGAGATGCACCAAATGCCAGGTCCCCGTCCCTTAGCTAGCCTCCCAACTGCCATCTATATCCCACTGTGAAAACAAGAACAGTGCCTTGGACAAGTCTAGTGCTACCATTCCCACTGGCCCCAGAAGGGAGGGAGTCAATTGCAAAAGGATGAAGTGTTTCTGAAGAGTCCAGGACAGCAAACTGGGTCCAGGTCAGCCAGCTTCAAAGCTACCTACAGATGGGGTGACCTTGGGATAACTCCAGTATGCTGAACTCAGTCAACCACATACCACCCCTTAAGTTGCTCCCTGAAGCTAATCACCATGGAAGATGAAGATGTAAGAGTCACCATTCTGGTCCTTAGAATCCTTCCCATGTAACTTCTCACCTCTCTCACCAACCTCGTCTCCTCTTCTCATCTCCCTGATCCTCTTCCAGGCTGACATCCAACTCACACTTTATCACAACTACATGCCTCACAGCAGGCTTTTCCTTATGCCTGGGCAGACATGTTCCCCTAGCCAACTGGTAACTTTCTGGTTTTATACCCATCTCAAATATCTCCTTCACTATAAGGCTTCCCTAACCTTTTCCTATACTCAGCCTCCAAAACAGTGCTTGTTTTGTCCTCTGTGCCACCACTGCAGCTGACACAGTTCTCTGTATCTCATTGCATCATAATTCCTTAAAGACAAGAAGTATGTCTGCTCACCTCTAAAGCTCTTGCACCTAATGTGGGGCTTAGCACAAAGAAAGGATTCCCAAAACACTTGATGAATGAATAACTAGATGGGCCCGCTTGTTTACAAGCACTCACATCAGAAACTGATGAAAAACAACAGAGGACCACAGTCAAGGCATAGAACAGAGGTCCACAGATGTTTTCTGTAAAGGACTAGACAGTAAATATTTTGACTTTATGGACCATATGGTCTCTGTTGCAACTAGTCGGTTCAACCACTGTGGCACAAAGGTGGCCAAAGACAATCCAGACATGAATAGGTGTGACTGTGTCCCAGTAAAACTTTAACTGGAAAAGCAGGCAGCCTATTCAAGTTCACTGGCTCTTGGATGACTCTATTCAACACATTTCAAAGTGGCATAAAGCAGACAGGCTCATGCTTAGCGAGTTATCCTCTATTTTTCTCTAAAGATAGCTGGCCAGCATTATCCTAAGCGAATTAACGTAGGAACAGAAAATCAAATATCCTATGTTCTTACTTATAAGTAGGAGCTGGGCCAGGTGCAGTGGCTCACGCCTGTAATCCCAGCACTCTGGGAGGCTGAGGTGGGCAGATCATTTGAGGTCAGGAGCTCGAGACCAGCTTAGCCAACTGGTCAATGTGGTGAAACTCCACCTCTACTATAAATACAAAAATCAACAAGGCATAGTGGTGCATGCCTGTAATCCCAGCTACTCAGGAGGCTGGGGCAGGAGAATTGCTTAAACCTGGGAGGTGGAGGTTGTAGTGAGCCGAAATCAAGCCATTGCACTCCAGCCTAGGCAACAAGAGTGAAACTCTGTCTCAAAAAAAAAAAAAAAAAAAAAGGCCAGGCACAGTAGCTCACGCCTGTAATCTCAGCACCAAGAGGCCGAGGCTGGTGGATCATCTGAGCTTGGGAGTTCAAGACCAGCCTGACCGACATGGAGAAACCCCCATCTCTACCAAAATACAAAATTAGCCGAGCATGGCGGTGCATGCCTGTATTCCCAGCGACTCAGAAGGCGGAGGCAGGAGAATCACTTGAATCCGGAAGCCAGAGGTTGCAGTGAGCAGAGATCGCACCATCGCACTCCAGCCTGGGCAACAAGAGCGAAACTGTCTCAAAAAAAAAAAAAAAAAGTAGGAGCTAAACTTTGGGTACACATGGTCATCAAGATGGGAACAAAAGACACTGGGGACTCCTAGAAGGGACAGTGAAGGGGACAAGGTCTGAAAAACAAACTATTGAGTGCTGTGCTCACTGCCTGGGTGATAGGGGGACACAGTTCTCTGTATCATACAATATACCTCCGTGTCATACAATATACCCATGTAACAAATCTCTACGTGTACCCCCAAATCAAAATATAAAAGTTGAAATTATGTTAAAATTAAAAGATAGCCGGCCAGGCTAGAATAGAACAGGAACTGCTGAAAAGGAGAGAGAGAAAGAAAATACCAACTCCTAAGAAAGCCTGCTCATTTACAGATGATTAAAAAGATTTTTTCAGAACTCTGTCAGACCTCAAGCCTCAAGCCCTTGAGGCAGACGTGGGAAGAAGCAAATTGTAAGCTATGAGTTAGCAACCAATTCCTCTAAAAAGACAGCTGCAACTTCAGCCACAAACTGGAGATCACAGAAGACATGGTACTGTTTCGGTTTTACGCTGGTTTTTACTATTACCATTACTAATACTGTCATTTCTATGGAACAAGTCTGCCTACTGATAAAATTCTGCCTAAGTTTGCTTAAGAAAGAAGGAAAACAGATGAGAAAATCAGCTCAAAGGAAAAAAAACAAACTCTAAGGAAATTTATTTAAATAAATAGATTTCTTGGCTATGAAAGAAAAGAGATGTGACATGTCCCCAAATCCAACCTCCTCCATGTTCCTGTCTCCTGGGGAAGCGGCAGAGCATGAAAAATCCAAATACTTCCCCCAGAGCAAGAAATGCTCTGATATTATTATCAATATGCCCTTGCCGCATTAAATCATGTCTGTTCAGCCAGAACTTGCTTCATTTCACTCTTTCTTTCTCTTCCCCAATAAACGCATTTGAAAAGGAAGTTTGGATTATTTGTTAGCTCTTTTTCCATCCCGGTTCTTAGCTGCTGCTATCTCTCCAACAGCTCTGGGCAATTTCTTTCCCTAGAGTAGAAGTTTCCCACATGGTCCAAGTGGGCAGAAATCTCCAACCTGGCCCACCTTGCTAGAAGCAGGGGGCAGGACAGCCTGGGCATCTCTTCTTTGCCTCTTGGAGACCTGAACCAGGTAGCTTGGCAGCTGGGGTTCTTTCTTCATCTATAAATCGGGGACAAGAACACCAGGTATTTAATTCATACGGGAAACAGTTCAGGAAAATGAAATGAAGTTGAAAGCAAGGGGGAAAAAAATCCTTGCAGGACTGCTGGAAGGATTAAATGCCATCACACAGATGAAGACACCTACTAGTAACAATAATTATTGCCCAGTCATAATAACAGCAAGGTATTTGTTATCGGGCACCCACAGCAACTCCATGCAAGATACTGGACTTTGCATATTTGATTTCACTTAATCCTCAAAACAACCCAAGACATAGGGACCATTTTTATCTGAATTTCCACACATGGAAGTGATGGCTCAGAGAAGTGAATTCACTTGCCAAAGGCCACACAGCAAGTACCCCACACAATACAAGAACATAGTAGGTACTCAATAAATTCTGTTTAAAGCTGAATGCATAGGTCAACTTCACACTAAGATGTCATCATCTCTTGACTGCCATAACCTCTAGAGACAGCTAACCTTGTTCTATTTTCAAGGAAGTATCATTTAAGATACCTGAGGGTGGCTTCTCCCCCCTATAAAACTTGTACCCATGGCCAGGTGTGGTGGCTCATGCGTGTAATCCCAGCACATTAGGAGGTTGAGGCAGGTGCATTACCTGAGGTCAGGAGTTCGAGACCAGCCTGGCCAACACGGAGAAACCCTGTCTCTACCAAAAACACAAAAATTAGCCAGGCATGGTGACATGTGCTGTAATCTTAGCTAATGGGGAGGCTGAGGCAGAAGAATCTCTTGAACCCAGGAGGCAGAGGTTGCAGTGAGCCAAGATCGTGCCACTGCACTCCAGCCTGGGAGACAAGAGCAAAACTCCATCTCAAAAAAAAAACAAAAAAAAACTTGTCCTGTGTTCACATCCACATGTTCGTGAGGAGGAAACCAGAGCTACAAGGTAATTTATTTCAACAAAGAAATTCCCCCCTCTTCTTTGCTAATGGCTGCAGATGAAGCTACAGATGCAGCGTCATCAACAAAAGTAGCAATTGACATTTGTCGAGCACACAGAATACAGCAGGGCTGAGCTGTGAGCTTTCATCTGCATCACCTCACTGCATCCTCAACACCACCATCTAAGGAAGATACAGGTATTGTTGCAGTGTTCCTGTTATGGAGACACACAGAGGTTAGGCCAGCAGCTGCCTGATGTCACAGGGCAAGCAGGAGGCAGGATGACAGCATTCCAATCTGCCCTTTCCAGAGCCCAAGAGAGTGGGGTGCTCCTTCAGGCCCAATGCCTCATCTCTAGCCCTTCCTACATCACCTCACTTCTCCTTACTCCTCACTTGGACTTTGATTATTTGATTTCACTTAATCCTCAAAACAACCCAAGAGGTAAGGACCGTTTTTATCTGAATTTCCACATATGGAAGTGATGGCTCAGAGAGGTGAATTCACTTGCCAAAGGCCACACAGCAAGTACCCCACACAATCCAGGAACACAATCCAGGAACCAAGGTTGGCCTTGAGTCCAACCGACTCCTAGGCTGTCATGACATCCACCAGGCTTACCTAGGTATGGGCCAACGTGCTGCTGCCTGGGACAACAGTCACTGCATGTGATGGGTTCATGTCCCGTGAAAATCAGTCTGAACTCTTGAAGTCCACGGGCTTTCAGACAGACCTATCAGTGACCAGTGGGATGACCTCAGCCAAGCGACTTCTGCACAGCACCTGGACTCTCAACAAACACGCTGCCCTGCTTTAGCTCTTTTGGAGCCTTTGGGAAGTAGTATGCAGTGCTGATTTCATGCCAAGTTCCTGAGCGCAATGCGGGCTTCGTGACTTACCCATGCTGTGCAGCCTTTGCTGGCACCAGGCATCTCTCTGAACTCTATCTCCTCCCTTTTCACAAGGGACAAGGCAACTCATAGCTTAGGGAGTTGTAATGAAAATAAAAGGAAGTCATCCATGGGAATTCCTTCCACATGGTATGCCTAGTACATTGTAAACCTGGTGCAATGCTTTATACATAGTAGAGGAATGTTAAACATCTGTGCAGAGACCCCTGGGACAGGAGTGCATTTGGGGGTGGGGGTTGAGACAGGGTCAGGCTGGAGTACAGTGGCAAGATCACAGCTCACTGCAGCCTCGAACACCTGGGCTCAAGAGGTCCTCCAACCTTGGCCTCCAGAATAGCTGTGACTACAGGTATACACCATCAAGCCCAGCTGATTTTTTTATTTTTTGTGGAGAAGGGGTCTTGCTACATTGCCCAGGCTAGTCTTGAACTTCGGCGTCAAGCAGTCTTCCTGCCTCAGGCTCCCAAGTCACTGGGATTACAAGTATGAGCCGCTGTTCCTGGCCATGGGTACATTTTAAATCCTCTTTTTCCACATTTATTGGTATCATGAATATTCAGAAAAGAGCATTGGACACCACACCCTTCCTTCATGAAGAAATCTATCAGTTCCTTCATTTCAACCTCTTTTTGACCCCACCCTGATATCATAATTCCCCTACTGTGACTTCCAAAGAAAATCAATCTGAACTGATTTCCAAAGAAATCACAGTATCTTGTCTTAGAACTGGCATCGCCTGGCCAGGCACAGTGGCTCACACCTGTAATCCCAGTACTTTGGGAGGCTGAGGCAGGTGGATCGCTTGAACCCAGGAGTTCGAGACCAGCCTGGGTAACACGGTGAAACCCTGTCTCTACAAAAAAAAATTTTTTTAATTAAAAAAAATTAGCCAGTTATGGTGTCATGCACCTCTAGTTCCAGCTATTCTAGGGTCTGAGTCACTTGAGCCTGGAAGGCAAAAGTTGCAGTGAGCCGAGGTCATACTACTGGACTCCAGCCTGCCTGGGTGAGAAAGTGAGACTCTGTCTCAAAAACAAACAAACAAACAAACAAACAAAAAAAAAACCTGTAATCCCAGCACTACTTGGGAGGCCGAGATGGGCGGATCATCTGATGTCAGGAGTTTGAGACCAGCCTGGTCAGCATGGCAAAACCCCATCTCTACTAAAAATACAAAAATTAGCTGGGTACAGTGGCAGGTGCCTGCAATCCCAGCTACTCAGAGGGCTGAGGCAGAAGAATCACTTGAACCTGGGAGGTGGAGGTTGCAGTGAGTTGAGATCGTGCCACTGCACTCCAGCCTGGGTGACAGAGCCAGAGTTCATCTCAAAAAACAAAACAAAACAAAAAACAGAACTGGCACCACCCAAGAACCTGAAGGACCATGCTAAATAAAAACCATGATCCGAAGTTAAAAGGAGTTTCACGTAAATTCCGCTTCTACCCTCTGGTCATTGGTACAGGAATGAAATAAAGTGGATGTACTTGAGTATGACTCTGTCCTTCTTCCCAAAATGCAAACAAAACAAGAACATCTTTCCCAGAGCACGTACATTACCGACTTCAATACTGAAGGTTTGCAGGCACCTTTTACATCACAAAATGGTCCAAAAAGATACTGGGGTGGGGGGTGGTAATTTTTTTTGAGCTATGATGATTTGAGTAAAAAAAAGAAACCACCCTGAGTAGATTTGAGATTTGGCATTTGATGGGCAATCAAATAAAATAATCAACCCAGGAGGCAACAGAAGAAGCCCAAACAGAGCCTCTGAACTTAATGGAGCTGTTTATTCTCCTAGAAAACTTCCCCTGAACTTGCTCAGGCTGCATTAGGGCTCTTCCTCTGGGCTTCCCAAACCTTGTGCTTCCCCAGCCTGAGAAGACCAATGATAATCATACTGATAGTAATATATGATAATCATACTGATAAATAACATTGAGGACTTCCTACAGCATTTGAGCTGAGAGCCAAATAATGAAAAGAAGCTGACTCACAGAAAGAATATTGCAGGCAGAAGAAACAAATGCAAAAGTGGGAATTCCTGTGTTTCTGTTCAAAGAATCCATAAAAGGTGTCACTGAGTTGATATAGGGATCAATGTGGTAATCGTAATAACAGTTAGAAGCTCTGGGGGTAAACCGGGGAGCTGTCTTCGAGGGCAGGAATGTGGTTACTGCTGGCAGCTCCCTGGCTGGGCATGAAAGTCAAATCTGAGACACAGAGTCCAGGGGAAAAGGGCTTACGGGCCATCCATCCTGTCTTCAGGCATTCTACAGACCAGGACACCAGGCTCAGTGAGGCCACATGGCTGATCCAGGTTCCCATAACCAGAGAAGTCGGGCAAAGCCATAACCCAGGTATCTTGCCTCCAGCCCTGAGCTCCGTCCGCTGCTGCCTCCTTTCATGGGTGATCAGGAGCTGTTTATCTGCAAAACTGATGGAAGTTTAACAAGGTCCCTGGGGAGACAGGGAGCGATGGTGCACATATGTGTGTGCACGATGAGTTGGAGGGAGGGTGGTACATCACGGCTCCTCACTTTCATCTGGTTCCTGTTAATTGGACTAAAGACCCCTGGGAAAACCATGCTCTGGGCATGATAAGCCAAACTCCAACTCAATTATGGTTTTCTGTGCTTTACAGAACCTCAGCATTCACAAAATCTCCTGGCTTTCATCTGGCCTCGGAATACTGAAGTTGTCATCATCGCCGTCATGATCATCCTTCTCCTCCTTAGAACCATGGCAGCTATGTTCCTGGAGCGCTTAGGATAAGTCCAGCCAGTGGCTCTCAGCCCGGAGTGATTTTGCCGAAGGGGACATTTGACAGTGTCTGTAGGCATTTTTGACTGTCACAACCAGGGGTTGGGGGGTTGGCTACCACTGGCATCTAGTGGGTAGAGGCCAGGGATGCTGCTAAACATCTTCCAAGGCACAGGACAGTCCCCCACCACAATTTCCCAGCCCCAAACATCAACAGTGCCAAGGATAAGAAGCCCTTTTCATGCTGTAACTGAAGACCACCAAGAACCTGGGACCTGAAATCGAATGACTGACATTAGAAGGGATTAACAACGATCATAGTTCTTAAGCAAGGCTCCCTACCCTGCAGCCTCCAGACAGTCTGCAGTGAGGAAGTACCCTGTGTAAACCAACGGTCCCCTATGGAAAAGCCCTTTAGCCTAGAAACATCCCCACTCTTAGGGAATAGTCATATATTTCTATAAAAGACTATCGGGAAACTTTTCCCAACCTCTCAAATACGTCAAAAGAAGATTGTGACTGGGTGGTACCTTTTTTCTGCTCCAAAATACTAAAAGGGGTCAAAACACTGTGCTCTCTCCATAGGGCAGTCGCACCATCAAGTTTAGGGCTTGAAGGAAGTCACAGGCAATACACTCAGCTGTCCGTACCCATCATGGAGTGGATTTCAACAGCTCTGGGGACCCCTGACCATTCAGCCCCTGTGGAATCTACCTTCCAGAAAGAGGCTGGAAGCAGAATAGGCAACACCACCACCATACTTATTAGGAAGCAGGGAGAGAAACCTTTCACTTCACCATTCTCTTTGGGTGAGATTTCCAATTCACCCCAGCCAAAAGGAGCACAGCACAGTCTCGCCCAGATGGAAAGGTGGCCCCAGACAGAGGCACACATCACCTCCCTTAATACAACAATCCCAAAAGGCTCAGTATCATGAATACCTGTTTCAAAGACGGAGATTCAGATAGGGAAGAGGCTGGGCGGTAGGCCAGGCAGGACTCACATCCCAGGCTCAGGAACTCACGTGCTTTCCTGACTGTGCCACAAACTAACCAGGGCAGCTGAATGAAGCAGCCAGGAGGCCCAGCCCGTGCCAACTGTGGCCCATGTCTTTTTTATCAATGCACCCCAGTGCAGGGAATGTGGCAAGCCCTAACACTGATTTCAACTGAAGCAAGTCCAGCCACTTCCCACTTCTTATCATGGCCGTTCGTTAGACAGCCTCTCTGAGGGTTCTTATGCAGCTGGGGGTGCCCCAAACAGGGCCCCAAGCTCTTTCCGGATGTCTCCCAAGGGAATGAAGCCACTGCCTAGAGTTCTCCGTCTCTTCGGAGCTCTCTTTGCATCTCCACTAGTTATCATTTGGAGGCTGCCCTTCAATGTTCCTTCTTTACAGTTCATTTTCTTCTCTTCATTGGTTTGCAGTGTGGCAGAAAGACCAACAACGCGAGAGCATCCATGACGTGAACGTGGAAGGAAGGTTAGTGGCAGCAAGGCCCCGTCGGAGCAGGCTGCTCCCACAGATGCCTCTGCTGAGGCAGCCGGGAAAGAAACTCCCGGAAAGAAACCCAAGGTCTCCCCGGGCTTCTGGCCTGCCGTCTGAGAATGCTCGGTCTGTGAAACACAATTAAGCCCGCATTAGTCCCTGCTGTAACTGGGTCAAGCCCTTCTCCTCTCTGAGACTCAGTTTATCCTTACTTGAAAGTTGAGATGATTAGACCGAGGTTCCTTCCAGTTTGTACATTACTGTGCATCTTTTGCAAATTTCAAGTCTATTTTGACGTCTCCGCTAAAGGAAGCTTATCGGGCAGCGTCCCCTGGTGGCCAAACATGACACTGCACCATCGAGAAGCTGCCCCGGTCTCTGATGGTGTCCAAGAAAATAATCTAGGAGGAAAAGGCATCCAAGTATCTACAGCCAAGCAGCTATGTGCCCCTAATTTCTTCAAGCAAGGAGCCTAGGGTTGAAAGCAACAACACAGCCCTGCCGCTCAGTTCCTCCACCCTCTGTGATCATGAAGACACAAGGTCTTTAGAAGGTGGAGCTTGAAAAATAATGTCAGTCCCAGTCACTGAGAGCATCCTCGTATCCGATTACAAAGCTTGTCCGCCTCATTTCTCCTCCACAAAGTATCAGACAGAGAAGGGAAAAAACAAAAGCGCTAAAGAAAGAAAATGGTCAGACGATGAAGCTAAACTGGGTTCTGTTCCCAAGGACAGGGCTGACATGGGGGGTAGGGAAGTACCATCTCCCACCCTCCCAGCTCAAAGCAACAGGTTCTCTGTGTTGGGGAAGGAGGAGCACTTAGGATTTCCCGTTTGACGAGTGAAGTCAGTGGGGGAAATGTGGGGTGTAGAGCAACGCCACATTTCAGAATCCATCAGGATGGCGGTCACACTCACCTGAAGAGATCCACAGATTCCTACACAGGAGTGACCTTCAGAGAGTACCATCCAGACAGCATCTGTGTACTGCACTCCAGAGACCAGATGTGGTCCCCACTCCCCAAAGGACTCAGTCTGATGCACAACAGACCTAAAAAGTCAGCACGAAGGACTATGCATGATGAAAGCATGTGTTTTGGGTGAAACTGACGTGGGTTTGAGCACAGGCTCTACCAGGTACTAGCTGTGTGACCCTAAGCAACTTACTTACCCTCTCTGGGCATATGCCTCCTTCCTGCACTTTCTGCCTTCCCCTGAGCATTTACTATGGGAAGTTCTTGATAAATTACAGCCCTCTATACATGTTGTACCACTTGTGCAAATATTCATTCACCCGCCCCCCACTACAGAGTTTTCCACAGTCAATGCCTCCCCAGCCTCCAAAAGGAAGTTCTTTTTTACATCACACCAAAATCTCCCATGATTTAGACATGTATGTATTTGATTTAGACATGTATGTATTTGACACTCACTATTTCTAGCTTGGTCTTTTACAAAAACAGTCAGCAAATGTTTTCTCTAACAAGCTAGACAGGCTTTGTGGGTCATGTGGTCTCTGTCACACTACCCAGTTCTGATGTTGCAGCATGAAAACAGCCATAGACAAAGTGGAAACAAATAGATATGGCAGTGTTCCAATAAAACTTTATTTACAAAAGCAGGTGGAGGGCTGACTTTGGTCCATAGGCTATACTTGGTCAACTCCTGCCTTAAGAGAGAAAATCTCTCATCTGATCATTATCCCTCCCACACAATCTCATCCCTGATACACAGACAGAAACTGCTTTGCCCTCAGTTCTCTCCCCTAGGGCAAATCTATAAATGCTTCAACCTTCTCCTTCAAGGGCATAATTTCTGTGATTAGATTATGACAGTTCATTTGTTCGTTAATTCACTCAATGATACTTTTGCAACTGTGCTAAGTAGCTTGTAGGAAACTAACAAAGTGCTGCATTTAGAGTATATGGTCTGGAATCAGCCCAAGCTCAAGTGCTGGTGCCCTGCAATTTACCAGCCATGTGACCTTGGCTGAGTACTGTGGTTCACCCCTTTGTGCCTTCATTCTCTTATGTGAAAACTGGGGAATACGAAAGTCCCTATCTCATGGAGATATCTGACGATTAAGTGAAATAACCCTTAAAATCAGCTCAGAACAACACCTGACAGTATGCTTTTAATATTTAATCATTATTATTTTGGTTATTAAAGATGGCCCTTGCTAGTTATGAATTTCCAATCTAATATGGGAGATTTAGATATCAAAGCAACTACAAGATCACTGCCTAATGACTATGGCACAAGATCGACGCAGGTGCAGTCCAGGAAGTCTTCCCGGCAGTGTCAGGAGTTGCCTAAGCCATGGGAAGATTTACTTTAGGAGGATGCAGCCCAGAAAGTTTTTCCTTTTGAACAGCTGCAAAGGGGCAGTGAGTCAGTGAGAAAACCACTGAAATCTGGGAGGTCAGAACATCCCGCCCGACCAGGCACCAGCTGCAGAAAAGAAAGCATCACAATACAGATGAAAGTAAGCAGCGTTCCGGAAGGATTCTTTTCCTTCAGACTTTCTCATGTAAGTCACACACTACTTATTTGTTGCCCAGAAAGACAGAAAATGCAAAGAGCAAAAGAGAAGAAAACATCGCCCTTAAACAAAGAACAACTATGCTAAATATCCAAGTGGAGTTCCTTTCAGACTTTTTTCCCCATTTTATTTATTTTTATTTTGTATTTTTTTGAGATAGAGTCTCCCTCTGTCACCCAGGCTGGAGTACAATGGCGTGATTTCAGCTGTCTGCAGACTGCCTCTCGGGTTCAAGCCATTTTCCTGCCTCAGCCCTCCAAGTAGCAGAGACTATAGGTGCACACCACCATGCCTAGCTAATTTTTGTATTTTTAGTAAAGATGGGGTTTCACCATATTGTCCAGACTGGTCTTGAACTCCTGACCCCAGGTGATCCAGCTGCATCAGCCTCCCAAAGTGCTGGGATTACAGGCATAAGCTACTACCCCTGGCCTATTTCTTTTTTTCTTTTTTTTTTTTTTTTTTTTGAGACAGAGTTTTGCTCTTGTTACCCAGGCTGGAGTGCAATGGCGTGATCTTGGCTCACCGCAACCTCTGCCTCCTGGGTTCAGGCAATTCTCCTGCCTCAGCCTCCTGAATAGATGGGATTACAGGCATGTGCCACTATGCCCAGCTAAATTTTTGTATTTTTAGTAGAGATGGGGTTTCACCATGTTGACCAGGATGGTCTCGATCTCTTGACCTCGTGATCCACCCGCCTCGGCCTCTCAAAGTACTGGGATTATGGCCTATTTCTTAATGGAGTCTTGCTCCGTTGCCCAGGCTGGAATGCAGTGGCATGATCTCGGCTCAATGCTTAAACCTCCTGGGTTTATGCAATTCTTCTGCCTCAGCCTCCGAGTAAGTGAAACTATTGGCATGCACCACCATGCTTAGCTAATTTTTATATGCTTAGCAGAGACAGGGTTTCACTATGTTGGCCAGGCTGAACTTGAACTCCTGACCTCAAGTGATCCACCCACCTCAACCTCCCAAAGTGCTGGGATTACAGGCGTCTGCCACCACACCGGGCCCCATGCAACCATTAAAAAAAATCCTAAGTAACATGCCAATGTAGATGCAAATTATGGTCAATACAGTGCTTTCTTTTTCTTCCCCAAACAATAGCTTGGGTATTTCTCATACAAGAATATAAGTTGGTAATCAGGGAAACAGTTAGAGAAAGCAACAGTCCACCTGAGTGAAAATCGTGACTATAATGAACGGGAACCATCTCCTCTCAGAACATTTTAGGGGAAGGCAAGAATAATTTTGCCCCAAATAATAACAAATGTTTCCATCCTCTTTGCCCTTCCTGCCTTCCCTCTGCATGCTCCCTGCAAGTTTCAAACATATTCATGCACCCAAGGAAACCTCCCATCCTCTCTCAGGACCATGGCTGGGAAGGACAGAGACATTGATAGAGAGTCAAATCTGCTGGGAACGTTCCCATCTGTGAAACTGGGCATGCAGCCTCATCTGCCCACCACTCATGTGGTTGTGAGGCTAAAACAAGATCACCTGCATGCAGGTGTTTCCTGAAACTGAAGGTGCTCTGCAAACGTGCAGTATTGTTATTTGATATTTACATGCAGCCTTTAGATAATTTTTTTTTGAGACGGTGTTTCACTCTTGTTGCCCAGGTTGGAGTGCAAAGGCGCAATCTCAGCTCACCACAACCTCTGCCTCTCCGGTTCAAGTGATTCTCCTGCCTCAGCCTCCCAAGTAGCTGGGATTACAGGCATGCATCACCATACCTGGCTAATTTTGTATTTTTAGTAGAGATGGGGTTTCTCCATGTTGGTCAGGCTAGTCTCAAAATCCCGACCTCAGATGATCTGCCCTCGTCAGCCTCCCAAAGTGCTGGGATTACAGGCGTGAGCCACCATGCCCAGCCTTAAATAATTTTTTATCTCAGTTCCAGTGTAAGCTGCTACATCCCTGCAAAGTCCCAAAGGGTTGCTCCCTCAAGCTGAGCAAATGGAAACACAGGGAGCACCCAGAGTTAAGGAGAAAGCCATTCCCACCAGTCTTTTAAGTGGGGGGCCTCCGCTGCACAGGAGTCAGACAGAAATGAGTTCAAACCCTGCCTCTGACACTTCGCTGCTGTGTGACCCCAGGCAAGGGCTCTACCTCTCTGAGCCTCCGTTTTCTTTCCGAAGAAAACAGAAGGAATCATCCTGCAGCCCTCATGAGGCTGCTGAAGAATTAAATGAGCCAGTGCTGTGTGACTTGACCCAGTAAGAACTCAATCGATATTTGTTGCCACTATTGCCATCAATCACTAGGACTCACTCAGTCATTCTGTGGCTACTTCTCACATTCCAACTCTGAGCCACACTCTGGGAGAATTCCAGCACAGGGCTTCTCAAAGCGTCTTCCCCAAACCAGCGTCGCCGGGGCTCTTGTTACAAATGCAGATTTCTGGGCACTGCCCCGGACCGGCTGAAGCAGGAAACTCTGGGGGTGGCAGCTTCTGGGGGATTCTGATGCATGTTGAGGTTTTGAGCATCACCGTTGTTGTGGAAAGGGGTATGAAAACAAACAAATTAAATAATCTTAGATGTCCTAGAGATTATGATAGGACAGAGAGTGGCCAGGATGGAAGTAGGACTCTCTGAGAAGCTGGTAGTTGGGCTGAGTCCAAAATGACAAGGAACCCGCCAGAGGAAGATTGAGGCAGGGTATTCCAGCAGAAAGAAGGACCGTGCAAAGACCCTGGGGCAGGCGTTGTAAGAAAGAGAGGGTAGCTGGGTGCAATAGGCCTGTGAAAACAGCAGATAGGGACCAGAGTGGGAGCCCTGGGGACAGGACTGGGGGTCTCATTCTAAGGTGAAAGTCTGTTTGGGTCTGTCTCAGCTCATGCAGTTTCACGGAACCCACAATCCTCGAAGAGTCCAGTCCCTGCCAAGCACAAGTTCAATGTCAATTCTGCGCCCAATTCTTCTGCTCAGCACCTCGTGAGTGCCAGGAATAAAAAGAGAAAGTGACTACAGCGCTGATCAGAGATGACAGCCAGAGAGTCGGATTTTCTTTGTTCTCACTGGGGGGGTTCCAAAAAAGCCAGATGCTGGCCACAGGAAGCAGCAGGTGGGCAAGACAGAGGGGCCAGAAGTGACCTGCCAGAAAGGGAAAGTGGGCTGGAGGGGGACAGGACCGGTGGACAAGCCTCGGACCAGGTCACTTAACAGGGGTTCTGCTGCAAGACAAAGGCTCTGGAGAAAAACATCCTGCCCTCCCTCCACGCCTGCCTTAGCAGGGAGCAGCCAGTGGCTCTGTAGGAAGACTGCCTTGGTTCAGATTCAGCTTGGGAAGGAGGGAGGAGGGAGGGAAGCTGACAATAAAAACAATCACGGCCCAGTACATACTGAGTGCCAAATTTGCCAGACAAGTGTTTATATTAACACAGTGTTTATATGACTTCATTTCTCTCCTTGCAACAACTCCATGAGGAAGATACAGCTAGTATCCCCATCTTACCCATGAGGAAAGCAAGGTAGTTACACAGGGAGGAAACATTGAGGGATGAAGGGGGAAGGGAGGGAGGAAGGGAAATTGATTGATGGATTTAGTTTAGCCTAGAACAAGTTAAGTGAAATCCGATCAAGTCCCTTCCCTTCTTTAATCCCCTCCAATGGGTTCCCATTCTAGTAAGAAGTTTCCAGCAATGTCTACACGGGGCCTCAGGAACTGAGCCCTGCCCGTGTCTCTGACCCTGTCTCCTATCTTCTACCTCCTCTCCCTGCCATGGATTAGCCCACTGCCAACTCAGTTACACTGGCACCCATGTTTCCACAGCACCCACATTCCCAGAATCCCCTTCTCTGCATGGTTCCAGATGAGAGCTGGCCAAAAGTGATGTTGTACAAGACTTGTGTGGCAAAAGAGAAGCAGCCATCACACCCCGAAGAGTAACATGGGTTGAAGGCAATGGGGGACAGCTGCTGGGGTGCTTGGTCCTGTTTATCCTCCACCTTCCTCCCTGCCTTGCAGCCAACTCTTCTTCCTGACAGTGGACCCTCCATGACCAACAGCAACCTCAAGTTCACCACCAGATGCTTCATGACAAACTCACAGAGGCAAAAGCCACAGAGGGCTAATAGCTTTCCCTGGGAATCTAACCCAGCTCCTCTGCAAGGTCCCTTCCAACAGCCGGACATATTGGCTGCCAGATGGCCCTGAAATTGCAGGCTGCCTTACCCATGGCAGTGTAGGTTCGAGACTTTTCTCTGAATCTTAAGCTTCCCTTTTTCAGTTTGTACTTCCCCAACTCTTCCTATCATCGCATAAGTCAAACATCTAAAAAATTACGTTTTTTTGGCTGGGCACAGTGGCTCATGCCTATAATCTCAGCACTTTGGGAGACTGTGGTGGGTGGATCGCCTGAGGTCAGGAATTTGAGGCCAGCCTGGCCAGCATGGTCAAACCCCATCTCTACTAAAAATACAAAAATTAGCTGGGCATGGTGGCACACACCTGTAGTCCCAGCTACTCGGGAGGCTGAGACAGGAGAATCGCTTGAACCTGGGAGGTGGAGGTCTCAGTGAGCCGAGATCACGCCACTGTACTCCAGCCTGGGTGACAGAGCAAGACTCTGTCTCAGAAAAAAAAAAAAATCAGTTTTTTCCATTATACTCGCAGTAGTTTGGCTTCCCTGATTGACCCATCACTGAGACTGTCACCAGCAGAAGGGTTATCATTCCAGAACTGGCAACCTCCATTTCCTCCTCCTTGGGATGTATGTTGTGAGAAACCCGGGTCACATGAAAGGCAACATGTGGGCACCCCAGCAGATAACCCTCAATTGGTTACCCACTCAACAACTAGCACCAACTGCCATCCATGAGCATGCACCATCTTGGATGTTCCAGTGCAGTCAAGCCCCAGATGACTGTAGCTCCAGCCAACACCACATGGAACAGAAGAACCACCCAGCTGAGCCCAGCCAATCCCTGAGCCCAGGGAATCATGATGAAACTATGCCCTGAAGAGTTAAAGAAACCAATGACAGAAATTATTGAGTTTGCAGGACAGCAGATTAAAAAAAAAAAAAACTTGCTGAGATGCTGAAACTCCCTCCTCCTGTGAATTGTTTTTTATAACTAAAATCAGTTGTAACCAAGATGACCAGCTGGAGTTTGTGCACAAGTTTGCTGACATCACAGCCCAAATTTCTACCACATATTTCATACTAACTCCCTTCAAATTTGCACATGCAACCTATGAGGTAGCATAAAGAAATAACTGCACACACCCAAGGACTTTCCAGATTTCTCCTTTCCTTCCACCAACCACCTGCTAACCCCAGTATCTACCCCTTAAACCTTTCCTAATAAAAATACTGCCTTGAAGCCAGCCCAGGGTGACAGATTTGAGCTTGACTCCTGTCTCCTTGGGGGTCAACTTTCAATATGAAGCTTTTCTCAAATCCTGGTGTCATAGTATTGGCTTCTAGTGCATCGGACAGCAAGCCCCTTTTGTTCAATAACAATGGGAGATAACAAGTCAGTTGTGTTGAGCCACCAGGTTTTGAAGCACAGGTCTGGGACACAGACCCACACAGCAATGGGTCCCCAGAACCACTGGCCATGTAGGCCTGAATTCTGCTTCTTAAAAATGCTTCCGAGACTTGCATTTAAGACCTGTGTGCTCTCAAAATGCTCTTCCCCCAGATCTTCTTCTGTCTGATGCTTTCTTGTCATTCAAGTCTCAGCTTAAATGTCGTCTCCCCAGAGAGGCTAGCTGTCAGTTTCACATATGAACTTGGTTAAGCTATAATCCCCAGTTAGTCAATCAAACAACAATCTAGGCATCAGGTGAAGGTATTCTACTGCTGTGATTAAGGTCTATAATCAGCTGACTTTAAATAAAGTCAATTATCCTCTATAATCCGGGGGAGCTGATACGCTGATACAAACCATTGAAATTGAAATATCTTAATAGCGGAACGGAGACTTTTCTCTTTCCTGAGACAGGATCTCACTGTGTTACTCAGGCTGAGTCAAGCGGTAAGATCTCAGCTCACTGAAGCATTGACCTCCCAGGCAAGTGATTCTCCCACCTTAGCCTCCCCCGTAGCTGGGATTACAGGCACACACCACACCCAGCTAAATTTTGTATTTTTTTTAGTAGAGATGGGGATTTTGCTATGTTGCCCACGCTGGTCTGAAACTCCTACACTCAAGCAATCCACCCTCCTGGCCTCTCAGTGTGCTAGAATTACAGGCACGAGCCACTGCATCCAGCCAGAACTGAGACCTCGCCAAAGAAAAAGAAATTCCACCCATGGACAGCAACTTCAGTTCAGGCCTGCCCTTCCTAACAGCCTGCACTACAGATTTTAGGCCTTCCCAGCCAGCCCCAACCATTGCATAAGCCAAATCCTTGCAATAAATCTCTTAATATCATTTATCTTATTGTTTCTACTTCTCTGGCTGAACCCTGACTGACCTGCTCTTATCACCCCATCAAAGCCAGCCACAAAGCCACCATCATTTCACTTCAGTTTGATTTTCCACATAAAACCTATTACCATTTGATTGATTCATTGATTGGACAGAATCTCACTCTGTCACCCAGGCTGAATGCAGTGGCATGATCTTGGCTCACCGTGGCCTTGACCTCCCAAGCTCAGGCAATTCTGCCTCAACTTCTCAAGTAGCTGGGATTATAGGTGTGTGCCGTCACCCCCAGCTAGATTTTTTTGTTTCTTTTTTGTAGAGATGGGGTCTTGCCGTGTTGACCAAGCCGATCTTGGACTCCTGGGCTCAAGCAATACTCCTGCCTCAAAGTGTATCCCAAAGTGTTAGGATCACAGGCATAAGCCACTGCACCCAACTTGATATTTTTCTTATGTATTGTTTCTTTCAACACATTTCAGAGCAGCACTGCCCATTAGAATATTCTGTGATGATGGGGATGTTCAAAACTGCTGTTGCAATAGGGCAGCCGCTAGCCACCTGTGGCAGTTGGCTCCTGAGAATGAAGAAGGGGATTTAACTTTTACTTAATGAATATAAGTTCACCTGGCCACACAAGTCTGGTGACTGCTGTACTGAATAGTGCAGGTCTGGGACAGACCCACGAGAGCCCGCAGCCGGCCGGCCTTCCCCACCGCTGTATCTCCAGCCCCTCCCAGCAACGCCACAGGGAAAGTTCCTTCCATGTGTACAGAGTGAATGAATGAGCCATTTGTGCCTAAGTGCGTTTGCATCAGGTTTCTGCCGCTTGTAAGCGAGAATCCTCGTCTGATGCTGTCTATGTGTAAGGGATTCCTGAGATCCCACAGAACAGGAGGGCTGGAGCAGTTGCAGGAGAAAGGAAAGGCATCAGTGTCAACGCTAGAACATCGGAGACCCTGTGGGCTTCGGGAGGAGCAGCTCTTCCTCTGCCAGCCCAGCCTTCCCCAAGTTAGAAGCAAGTAGAACAGTAGGGCAATCAAGACCCGCTCTTACTCTTTGTCCTAGTCAAAGGAAGCCTGTACAGTGGCAGACGGCGTTCTGGGGGGCTTCATTCAAAGCCCAAAGCTGGGAGGAAGCCAGAGGGCATCTGAGGCCGTCCTCTTTTGGGGGCCACTTTGCATACTGTTTTTCTCCTGACTCCCAGTTCTCCCCCTTGATACTCAAGAGAAGCCAGAGAAGGCCCAGGCAGGCAAGCTTCCAGGAGACTGCAGGGGTGCAGGGGCACCTGCCTGCCTGCCTACAGGGCCCTAGCCTTCACTCTCTCCTCTGGGGGCTCAGGGAGCCACAGAGGATTCCCAGCATCTGTCACCTGCTCTAAGCCATCCATTGACTCTGCAGCCAGAGTGTTGTTAGAAAACCGGACAAGAGATCCAGGTACCTTCTGTTCAGCTTACCCTGCAGTGTAAGCTCCTTGCCGTGGCCCACTGTGGGGGCTGGCACTGCCCACCTGCCTGGCTCCAGCTCCCACTGCTCTCCCCAGCATCCCCACTGGGCAGCCGTGCTGTTCTCTCTGCGCTTAGGATGCTCCCCTTCCTCCCGTCCCAAGGCACTTCTGAGTGTCCCATCACTCCCAGTCATTAGGAGAATTCTTCCCCTCCCCTTCAGGTCTCAGTTCAATCCTGAGAAAGTCCCTGAGCCCTGGAACCCAATGTTGTGTGTACCAGTTGCAGAGAAGGTGCTGGATAAACAAGGGTGGGAGAGGGAAGAGGAGGGAAGGGTAGAAAAGAAGGAAGGGGAGGAGGAAGGGAAGAGATCTCCAGTTTTCCTCACATAAGCATATTCATGGCAGAAAGGAAAACAGTAACCACAGCAAAGATCATCCATTATCTTGACCCGAGGTTTTTCCCTGGGAAAGACGCAGATGACCATAAATTACGAGGCTGAAAACGATCAAGATGCCAAAAAGAAGAGGAGAGAGAGAGAAAGAACAGCAGAAAAGAGGAAGAAGACCAAGCAACAGCACTCTGATAGCTGGACCACGTCTCCACCAGGCTCTCTTCTGATAAAACAGCTGTGGCCCAGGAGAGGAAGGTTCAGTAAGGGACCCCGCTGTCCTCAGACTCTGAAGTCCCCAGTGTTGGAATGGAGCTGGAGGTGGAGGCAAACGGTGAGAACGTGCTCTTCCTGCAGCCAAATCAGCTTCACCCTAGGACCTCAGCTCTGTAGGAACCACAGGGTAAAACTGGGGCTGTGTCCAGGGAAAAAGGGTTTGAGGTTTTGCCTTTATTTTTGTAGCCAGGGAATGGCGGTTACCTCTAAAGAACAATCAGCCCAGACAGAGGTAGAGTAGGCGGAAAAGAACAGCAGTGCTGAGGGAGACCGTGGCTCAGAAGGAAGGGAAACAGTGAGAGAGCTGAATTAGAAAGGCTGAAGCCCCTTGGAAGGGCCCCTTAGAGGAAAAAAGAGAGGAGGATGAGGAGATGTGGAGAAAAGCGACCTGCGGGCAGAAAAAGGCTGGAGGAGCCTGGTGATGGTGATGATGGTGGTAACAATGGTGATGGAGGTGCTGGTGGTGATGGTGATGGTAGTGGATGATGGTGCTAGTAAAAGTGATGGTGCTGGTGATGGTGGTAAGGATGGTGATGATGGTGGTGATGGTGGTGATGGTGCTGATAATAGTGATGGTGGTGGTGGTTGTGGTGGTGATGGTGACGGTGGTGATGGTGATGGTGATGATGGTGTTGATGGTGCTAATAGTGATGGTGGTGGTGCTAATGGTGGTCACAATGGTGATGGTAGTGATGGTGGTTGTAATGGTGACAGTAGTGATGGTGCTGATGATGGTGCTGACAATGGTCACAATGGTGATGGTGATGGTGGTGATGGTGATGGTAGTGGTGATGCTGATGACGGTGGTGATGGTGCTGATAATGATGGTGGTGGTCATGGTGATGGTGGTGGTGGTGATGGTGGTGGTGGTGATGGTGGTAAGGATGGTGATGATGATGGTGGCAGTAATGGTAACTAACGATGGTGATGATAGTGGTGATGGTGTTGATGATGGTGCTGACAGTGGTCACAATGGTGATGGTGATGGTGGTAAGGATGGTGATGATGATGGTGGCAGTAGTGATGGTGCTAATAATGGTGATGATGGTGTTGATGGTGCTAATAGTGATGGTGGTGGTGCTAATGGTGGTCACAATGGTGATGGTAGTGATGGTGCTGATGATGGTGCTGACAATGGTCACAATGGTGATGGTGATGGTGACAATAGTGATGTTGATGGTAGTGGTGATGCTGATGACGGTGGCGATGGTGCTGATGATAATGATGGTGGTGGTCATGGTGATGGTGGTGGTAGTGATGGTGGTGATGATGGTAGCGATGGTGCTGATGATGGTCACAATAGTGATGGTACTGGTGACTGCAGTGGGGATGACAGTGATGGTGCTGGTGGTGGTGATGGTGCTGGTAGTGGTGATGGTGGGGATGACAATAATAACCGTAAGAGTCATCACATACCTAATTCGGGCCAGGCTCTGTGATTTGCCTGTATCATTTCATGTAATGCTCCCAACAACTAATGGGGCTCAAATGATCATCACCCCCATCATACTGCTTAGGAAAGCAAGTACAGAGTCACAGTATGTCCCATCCACCATCACACAGCTAGTAGGTGGCAGAGCTAGAACTTACACCCAAGTTTGTTGGACTCCAGATTCCATACTCTTAGAAAATGGCTGAGGACTAAGAAGGAGAAAAGAGAACGGAGCCTGCCCCAGCTGCCTTATTTAATATGATAACCTGACCCTCCATTCCAGAGGGCACTGCCCACCCCCCTTAGCCTGCTCCATGTTTTATTTAATCCACAGCACCTCTTCTCATGCCCTGCATAAGGTTCATGCTCATTAGGACAATAATCCATTGTCTGCGCCCCAGCTCCCCACACTAGAAACTAAACTTTATGGGGACACACACCTCAGCATGCATTTCTAGAGATCAGAAGAGCACCTGGCATAGAGTACCCAGGCAATCAATTTCGCTGAATCAGTGAATGGTGGTTTTTTGGTTTCAGGTCATTGCCATGATAAGGAAAGGTTAAGCTATCCTGGCTCTGGGATCCTTTGATCTTGCTAAATGAATGAATGAGTATTCTTTGGTTTCAGGCTAAGGCTGATCTAACAAGCTATAAGAAGAGAAAAATGAGTTAAGATTTCCTACTCTGGGGGCTCCTTGGACAATGGGAAATAAAGATATCCCTAAAACCCAAGGAGAAAACTAAGATTAGCATTAACATCTCTAAAATAAAGCTGCCTCCATCATCTGACAGAGGGAGAGAGGGAGACAGGGAGAGAGGTAGAGGGAGAGAGGGGGAGAGAGAGAGAGAGAGACAGAGACAGAGAGAGAGAGAGAGAGACAGAGACACAGAGAGAGAGAGACAGAGAGGAGACCCATTCTTGGCCAGGCACAAAGCAGTCTGCTGCCATATCCTTGGTCTCCGCATGAGTTCCTCAGAACAATTTGTCTTCTGTCATTTAACAAACACGCATCCAGTCCCCACATCAGGCCGGAATTTTAAAGACCTGATTTCATCACTGCAGGAAGCTCCAGCCCTGGGTTTAGCCGGGGCTATCAAGATGAACACTACCACCCTCAAGAAGTAAGAGTACGGCGGGAAAGATACTGGTGTATTCCTCAGTCTGGGATAACATTTTTAGTCAGAGTAAAGGGAAACCATCCAACTCCCAAGATGGTTAGAAGCTTTAAGGAACCAATCATTATTTTTGAGGGAAGAAGGTAATTTTAAACATGAAGGATACTTTGAGGACGGCTCACTGGTTCCCCCTGGTGGAGATTAATAGCAAGGACATCACACAGCTTTTCAGCGGTAAGGAGGGGCTCAGCAGGTCACTGAGGTATCTGGTGTTTCAGTAGCCAAGGGCAAGTGGTCAGCTCAGTTTCCAGAGCCCAGGAAAGGCCTCATAGAGAACCAGGCTTTGCACTGGGCCTGGGGAAGAGCAGGGATTCACCAGAAGGACAAAAGGAAAGAAAAGTCTAGGTAGAGGGATGTGAGTACCAAAATGTGAAACCCAAGCCTCATCTAGAAAACTCCAAGTAATTCATGGATTTATCAGATACTTAGGACTTGAAGAGAAAATGTGAATGGTAAGGCTTCAAGTAGGAGCCAAACCCTGAGATGTTCTGCAGTCCATGAGGAGGACTGTGTTCTTTAAGCCACTGGTAAGTTTTCAGGGATTGCTTGAGCTCAGGAGTTCGAGACCAGCAGGAGCAACATGACAAAACTCCATCTCTACAAAAAATATGAAAAAAATTGCCAGGCGTGGTGGCACGTGCCTGCAGTCCTAGCTACCCAGGAGGCTGAGTGGGGGATCGCTTGAGACCAGGAGGTAGAGGCTGCAGTGAGCCAAGATTGTGCCACTACACTCCAGCCTGGGCAACAGGTCAAGACCTCATCTCAAAAAAATACATCTGTATTGAAGTAATATTATGTGCCAGATAACAACCTTCACCCTGGGAATCAAATAGTGCGCAGAAACAAGTATGATCCCTGCCCTTGTCCAGCTTACAGTCTACTGGAAGAGAGAGGCATTCATTCAAAAAACAAATCGTGGCCATGCCTGTTATCCCGTCATTTTGGGAGGCTGAGGCAGGTGGATCACCTGAGGTCAGGAGTTCAAGACCAGCCTGGCCAACATGATGAAACCCCATCTCTACTAAAAACACAAAAATTAGCCAGGTGTGGTGGCGCACGTCCCAGCTACTCGGGAGGCTGAGGCAGGAGAATCGCCTGAACCTGGGAAGTGGAGGTTGCAGTGAGCCAAGATTGCACTACTGTACTCCAGCCTGGGCAACAGAGTTAGACTCTGTCTCAACAAATAAACAAACAAACAAACAAAAAATCGCTCCCCAAGAAAGGTAAGCATTAAAATGTTTTAAGTGGCACCATTGCCTACAGGAACAGCATGGGTGAAGTTCAGGGTTAAGGATCAGAGCTGAAGTCTGAATTGGGTAAAAATGGAGCACTTGGTCATTGCTTTCAAGGTCCTGGTGGCCCTAAGGCTGGTGTCTGAGACAGGACATGGAAGACTGAGTCCTGGCAGCCTGGGAAGAGCCCAGAGGGAGGCCTACGTGGAGGCAGGAGGATCAGTGAGATCAGCGAAGGTTCAAACCACAGAGAGGTGTGGAATGAAAGTGCTGGCTGACCAAGCATGGGGTCGCTGCCTGTAATCCCAGCACTTTAGGGGGCCGAAGCAGGATGACTGCTTGAACCCAGGATTTTGAGACCAGCTTGGGCAACGACATGACGAATCCCTGTCTCTACAAAAATTAGCCAGGTGCATGCGGTGGTGTGCACCTGTAGTCCCAGCTACTGGGGAGGCTTAAGTGGGATAATTGCTTGAGGCCAGAAGGTCAAGGCTGCAGTGAACTATGATCACACCACTGAACTCCAACCCAGGTGGCAAAGCAAGACCCTGTTCCAAAAAAACTTAAAAAGTGGCAGGCCAGGCACAGTGGCTCACACCTGTAATCCCAGCAATTTGAGAGGTCAAGGTAGGTGGGTCACCTGAAGTCAGGAGTTTGAGACCGGCCTGGCCAACATAGTAAAACCCCGCCTCTACTAAAAATATGAAAAAAATTATCTGGCTGTGGTGGCACATGCCTGTCGTCCCAGCCACTCAGGAGGCTGAGGCAAGAGAATCACTTGAACCCAGGAAGCAGAGGTTGCAGTGAGCCAAGATCACGCCACTGCACTCCAGCCTGGGAGACAGAGAGAGACTCCATTTCAAAAAGAAAGAAAGAAAAAAGAAAGTGGCCATTACCAGCATCTGCTAAGTGATATGGAATAGAACAGGAATGAATTTACAACATCTTCTTTCATCATGCGTAGGAAGCAGGAGTATTTTTCATGAAACATGCTACAATTGGGTATATGTAGCTACATGTGTGTGCATGTATGTGTACCTATATGTGTGTGGGGGGGTCACAATATAAGTTACATTTGTACCATGCATCTGGATCAAAAAAATTTTGAAAAAGATCAGCGTACCAGACCTCTCATGGTCTCACACAGCCCACGATGTCACAAAAACACAACTATTCTGCCCCCTCATGAGGCTGACATAAATGCCTCTCTCACGCAAACTGGAATCTCACTTTACTTTTCAGGATGCTGCCAAACTCAGCAGTAACTCTGTGATGAGACAGTGTGAATTCTGAAATTCACATTCACCTACCTCGGCCTCCCAAAGTGCTGGGATTACAGGCATAAGCCTCTGCGTCCAGCACATCTAAATTATTTTTAAATGCACAATTCAGTGGCGTTAAGTACATTCCCATTGTGGTGCAGTCATCACCACCATATGTCTGCAGAACTCTTCATTTTGCAAAACAGAAACTCTGTATCCATTAAACACATTAACTCCCCATTCCCCTAGCCTCAAATGCTCACTGTCAGGCACGGCGGGGGCATACATGGGTACTAACTTTCTGGAAGGCAATATGACAATGTTCGCTATAATTCTTAAAATATGTAATTTTTTTTTTTGAGACAGGTTCTTGCTCTGTCACCCAGGCTGGAGTGCAGTGGTGTGATCTCAGCTCACTGCCACCTCAACCTCCCAGGTTCAAGTGATTCTCCTGCCTCAGCCTCCCAAGTAGCTGGGATTACAGGCATGGGCCACCACATCTAGCTAATTTTTTTTGTATTTTCAGTAGAGATGGGTTTTCACTATATTGGCCAGGCTGGCCTTGAACTCCTGACCTCAGGTGATCTACCCACCTTGGCCTCCCAAAGTGCCGGGATTACAGGTGTGAGACACTGCATCCAGCCAAAATATGTAAATATTTTGCTGCAACACCGTCTCTATGAATTCACTCTAAAGGAATAGACACAGGGGTCCCCAAAAATAACACTCAGGGGTATTCACAGCAGCATTACTTATGATAAGAAAAATATGAATCTAACCCAAATTTCCAAAACTAGGAGACTGGTTGAATAGATGGTGTTAGTATTCAGGCATTAAAAATAAGAAGTGAATGCATTTATTGACAAAGGAAGATGTTTAGGATGTAACACTGTAATTTGGCGCAATTTTTTTCTTTTTTTTTTTTTTTTGAGACAATATCTCTCTGCGTCCCAGGCTGGAGTTCAGTGGTACCATCTCAGCTCACTGTCGCCTCAACATCCAGGGTTCAAGCAATCCTCTCGCCACAGCATCCCAAATAGCTAGAACTACAGGTGCATGCCACCACATCCAGCTAATTTTTTTTTTTTTTTTTTTTTTTTTTTTTTGGTAGAGGTAGAGTCTCGTTATGTTGCCTGGGCTGGTCTCAAACTCCTGGGTTCAAATGATCCTCCCACCTTGGCCTCCCAAACTGCTGGGATTACAGGCGTGGATCAGTGTGCCAGGTCACATGATCCCTTCTGATGGTGACTGTGCCCCAAATCAGGCTGTGCCAACAAGAAAAAATACAAAAGGGCACGCATGGAAGACTGGGCCAATGACCTGTTTCAAATATGTTCTGTGTTGTTCACCGCTGCCTCCTCAGCCCTCCTGGCACCCCACAGCCACTCAGATTAGACTTCTCCAGGTCTAGCGCAATACTCAACAAACATTTGTTGCCTATTTCAGGGTGAATCAAGCAAAGGCATTTGTGAGCCTCCCCCTGACTCTGCCAGACTGATACTCAACAGTGACACCTTGTGGTGGGAACTGAAACCACCGTGCTGACGGCCACTGACAACTGTGGCTGGTGTTTGCAGAGCGGCTCCCTTGGGAGGGACCGGCCCCAGAATTTGCAGGAAAAGCATGAGGCTAGAGAGAAGCAAGAAGCCTCAGGAAGAGGAAATTTGCTGTTCTGCTAATACAGACAAACAGGTATCTGAGCAATTAATGGAAAAGATCGAGGAGGGATGACAATATAGTTGGCCCCCAAACTGATACAAGTCACAGAGGTTATTAGGCAAAAAAATAAAAAAATTTTAATCAATACGTGTAGACAATTCTAATTCTATTTTTTAAAAGTATACATACACCCATTTGTCACGAAAAATTATACCACAATTACAACAGCACTTACCTAGAAGGTGGGGCTTAGGGTAATTTTTTTAATTTGCTTTCTGGTTTATGTTACAATGAATGCATATTAATTACGTTAAAAAAAAAAAAATAGGGCCGGGCGCGGTGGCTCAAGCCTGTAATCCCAGCACTTTGGGAGGCCGAGGCGGGTGGATCACAAGGTCAAGAGATCGAGACCATCCTGGTCAACACGGTGAAACCCCGTCTCTACTAAAACTACAAAAAATTAGCTGGGCATGGTGGCGCGTGTCTGTAGTCCCAGCTACTCAAGGAGGCTGAGGCAGGAGAATTGCCTGAACCCAGGTGGCGGAGGTTGCGGTGAGCCGAGATCGCGCCATTGCACTCCAGCCTGGGTAACAAGAGCGAAACTCCGTCTCAAAAAAAAAAAAAAAAAAAAAAAAAAATAGAAGCTAGACATTGACCCAAAATGCAAAGGCAATTCAGCATGTCTAAAGTAAAAAGACCCTGGTCTCCTATGCCTACTCACTATTTTCATATCTGGACTCTTAATTTTCCAGAACCGGATACTCTAAACCTCAGCAGATCTTCCTGGGGCAAGAGTTCAAATCCAAGAGCTGCCCCTGTCCATGTCTTCTGGCCTCCAAATCCCAGGCCCTTGCTGCCTTCCTGTGAGCTGGATTTGCTCCCCAGGGTTGATGCTGCCTCGTCCTGGCCTGCAGTGGCCGGCACGGGATGCCGAGGGACCGTGGCAGCTGTGCTGGGGACAAGTCTCCATCCACGCCCCCGACCCCAGGGCCTGCTCACCTGACATGTGGACATTCCTGAGGCAGGAGAGGGAGGCGTTGAGGCGGGCACACTCTTCCCGGTTGGCTCCATATTTCTCAACGGTCGCGCACACCTGCTCATCCGACATCTCCAAGAGGTCCTCCAGGCTCAGCTGGCCAGGTGAGATTTCCTAGGTGAGAGGAGAATGGATTGTCAACTGTGGGGCAGGAGTAGTGACTCCGCCTCCACGCTGCCCTCTAGTGGTGCCTAGAGGAGAACACGCCACTGTGTAAACGCTTTGCACGACAGTGGGGTGTCTGAATCTTGGGTTTGCCACTCATTGGCTAGATGACCTCTGACCAGTCGCTCAACCTCTCTGGGCCTCAGTTTACTCATCTATAAAGTGGGAATCCTAAGCGCCCATACTTGGCAAGGTAGCGCAGGTGCTTGGTGCTATTATAATTACCACCCTGTATGGCATCAGCATTTTGACTGTCTCTCCACCCAGCTTCTGCATGTTTAGAAGGCAGGACCCATGCATGGGTTTTAGTGCCTCCTGCTCTGCAGGGACCCATCTAAAACCCCAGCACAGACTCAGAGCAAGCACAGTACAACGCAGATGGCCTGGTGGCTGGGCCCCTCTCTCTCCTTCCTCTCTTCTCTGGCTGCAGGGTCTAGGGCTCACACTGGTCTTCAGAAACCCTAATGGGAAAGGGGCTGAAAGTGCTCCGTGCTGGAAATGAAACTAGGCCATTTTTGAGCGTCCCAGGGCATGGCTTTGCATCCTAAGGCAAAGTGGAAGCGCTGGAGTATAGCATGAAGTCGGGGAAAGTGATCGAGGAAAGGTAGGCTTCCCAAATTAATATGTGGGCAGGTGGCCACTGCCCCATGTCCCACAAACAGTATCTCCCTAGACACCCTAATATGGACGCACCTCAAAATTTGTCAAGCATCTATATTTATGCATCTATATATGTACGTATATATGTCTTCTTTTATAGAACTTAATATTCAACATTTTAACATATATTATTATTACTTAAATAAGGGATTTTTTTTTTAGACAGAGTCTTGCTCTCGTCACCTAGGCTAGAGTACAATGGTGTGATCTTGGCTCCCTGCAACCTCTGCCTCCCAGGTTCAAGTGATCCTCCTGCCTCCATGTAGCCAGGATTACAGGCATGTGCCACCACGCCCGGCTAATTTTTGTATTTTTAGTAGAGTCAGGGATTTCACCATGTTGGCCAGGCTGGTCTTGAACTCCTGACCTCAGGCAATCCACCCACCTCAGCTTCCCAAAGTAAATAAGGGTTTTAAATATCTATGGATGGCCAGGCGCAGTGGTTCACACTTGCAATCCCAACCCTTTGGGAGGCCAAGGTGGGCAGATCACCTGAGGTCACGAGTTCAAGACCAGCCTGGATAACATGGTGAAACCCTGTCTCTACTAAAAATATAAAAATTAGCAGGGCATGGTGGCGTGCCTGTAGTCCCAGCTACTCGGGAGGCTGAGGCAGGAGAATTGCTTGAACCCAGGAGGCGGAGGTTGCAGTGAGTCAAAATTGCACCACTGCACTCCAGCCTGGGTAACAGTGTGAGACTCTGTCTTAAAAAAAAAAAAAAAAAAAATTATTTATATATCTCTATCTATCTACATATGGTGATTCTAGGGCAGTATTGCAGAACACATCTGCCCTCTTATGGTCAGGTTTGTGTATTACAACAATATACAGCTCCCACATTAAACGGATAGCCAGAAAGAAGAAAACTCTCAGCACAAAAATTCTCTTCAAAAGAGGAGGTGAGCTATGAGCCAAAAGCCAAAACCCAATCAGTGCCTTGTCAACTCACCAGGGCAGGCAGTGGAGTGACTTAGAGGCTTTCTCAAATAGGGACACATTGCAGGTGAGCCCCTTTAAGAAGGGTGACGAACGAGGATCTGTTTCTGGTTGCTATTTTTTTTAATAGAGACAGGGTCTCACTCTGTCACCCAGGCTGGGGTGCAGTGGCACCATCATATCTCACTGCAGCCTCAAACTCCTGGGTTCAAGCAAACCTCCCACCTCAGACTCCTGAGTAGCTGGCACTACAGGCATGTGCCACCATGCCTGGCTAAGTTTTAAATTTTTTATAGAGATAGGATCTCACTGTGTTGTCCAGGTTGGTCTCGAATCCCTGGCCTCAAGTGATCCTCCCACCTCAGTTTCCCAAAGTGCTGAGATTACGGACATGAGCCACCGCACCCAGCCCAGGATCCCAAGGGACAGAATGACTCATGTTTGGAGGGGATGATTCGCGACATAAAAGAATTCTCCTCTTTGCTTCAGGATTCACTTGTGCATTTTAATATTATGATTTACATATGTATATATTTCAATTTACTCTGAAGTTTAAGATCACAAACAATCATAAAAGTAACATTTTTATAACATCAAAAATGGAAGAGCCTTAACAAACCTGGGCCAAAAGAGCAGACGCACCTCTGTCTGATAATAATTGAAATAATAATACTAGCTGAAATGGATGGAACATTGTTTTAAGGTTTGTGATAGATTTCCTTTTAATATCACAAAAGTAGGCACTTTTATCATCACCATTTACAGACTAGGACAGTAAAATTCAGAGAGGTTAGACCACTTGCCTAAGGTCACACAGCAGGTAATTGGTGGAGCCAGGATTCTAACCCAGATGTTTCCCTTTGGAGCTTTCTCCATACTTCGGACCCTTCACAGAATGGGGAGCTCTGGTGGACACATACCTGAACTGCAGACAGAGCAGAAACCCCAACTCTTCTCCCACCCACTCCCTGGGTAGTGATGCTCACTAAGGCAAGAACTGAAACTCAGGTACGTGCAGGCCAGGTAAATGTAAATAAGCAAATCGCTGCCAGACAGGAGCTCAGTTCAGCGTGGCCAACATATCTGATTTTGTAAGTGAAGCCCGAGATCTAGGCTTTTTAGGCAGACTCTTTTGGTTTTTAAGTATTGGCTCAAAATAAATGTCCCGACATCATACTAGCCAAACAACAAAAAAAATATCTGTATATCAGATCCACCAGTTTTCAACCCCTGGTCTGGAATCATTTCTGTCTTATTTGCCCCCACAAGTGGCACTTGATAAATAAATGATCCCAAACCCTCTGAAAAAAAAATAAAAAAATGTCCTGGGCCATGTAAATAAAACACTGTCTGTCCTTATACAGGACCATTCATTCTCAAGATATTTGCAAGAAACTGATCTGGGCTATCTGGCCATCCTGGGAATGAAGTAAGGAAATATGGAATTGTGCATGGTCTGATGTACATTTGCAAGATGGGGTGGGGTGAAGGCCTGGAGGAATGGTGGGGGTGATGTTGCAGCTAACTCGGGATTCTTAGATCTGGTAGGGCTGGGTGAGATTCTTGTCCCTGTGGCCAAGGTCTAAAAAAGACAGGAAGCAGGACAGGTGCAGTGGCTCATGCCTGTAATCCCAGCACTTTGGGAGGCCGAGGCAGGTGGATCACAAGGTCAGGAGTTCGAGACCAGCCTGACCAACATGGTGAAACCCCATTTCTACTAAACACACAAAAATTAGCCTGGTGTGGTGGCAGGCACCTGTAATCCCAGCTACTCAGGAGGCTGAGGCAGGAGAATCACTTGAACCTGGGAAGCGGAGGTTGCAGTGAGCCAAGATCATGCCATTGCACTCCAGCCTGGGTGACAGAGCGAGACTCTGTCTCAAAGAAAAAAAAAAAAAAGGGAAGTCTCTTCAAGGCAGGAAGCAGGGAGCGCCTTGAGAGAGGACTCTTGGTTTCACTGACAGGTGGACAACTCCTCTTCTGCCCACCTCAGGGAGGCCCAAGCAACAGGAAAACAAGGCTGAGGCTAAGGCTCAGTGCTTCCAACCTAAGGCTTTGCTGTCCATCTGAGCTGGACATCCTGCTAGCCTCATCCACTCCATCTACACAAGTCACTTAGCTCTGAGCCTCAGTTTCCCACTCTGTACAATGGGGATAAGAGTCACACCTACTCAAAAGGTCACTGTGAGGGGGCTGGACAGTCTCAGCAGCTGAGATCCTAAGTGTAAAGCCCTTAGCGCAATGCCTAGCTTGACAGATGCAGTGATGTCCGCTGGTTTTATATACTAGTTTGGTTTTATTTATTAGGTTTGGCTTGGCCCTGTCACTGCATATGGGTCGGTCTCTGGGATCCCAGGGGGTAAGAAAATCTCACTATCCTTAAGATGTTAAGGACGTGGTCCAATCTTTGAGGGTGGACACGAGACGTCAGATGCTCACAACGGTAATAGGCTAGCATCTGCCGAGTGCGACTTGGTGCCCGACTACGAGCTGAACTTTTTTTTTTTTTTTTTTTTTGAGACAGAGTCTTGCTCTGTCACCCAAGCTGGAGTGCAATGGTGTGATCCCAGCTCACTGCAATGTCTCCTCCCAGGTTCAAGCAATTCTTCTGCCTCAGCCTCCCAAGTAGCTGGGACTACAGGCGTGCACCACCACATCCAGCTAATTTTTTTATTTTTAGTAGAGATGAGGTTTTTGCCATGTTGGCTGGGCTGGTCTCAAGCTTCTGACCCTCAAGTGATTCAACCACTTCAGCCTCCCAAAGTGCCAGGATTACAGGCATTAGTCACTGTGCCTAGTCTTTTTTCTTTCTTTCTTTTGAGACAGGGTCTCACTCTGTCACCCAGGCTGGAGTGCAGTGGCATGATCATGGCTCACTGTAGCCACAACCTCCTGGGCTCAGGTGATCCTCCTGCCTCAGCCTCCCAAGTAGCTGGGACCACAGGCATGTACCACCACATCTGGTTAACTTTTGTATTTTTTGTAGAGATGGAGTTTTACCACGTTGCCCAGGTGGGTCCTGAACCCCTGTGTTCTAGCGATCGGCTGCTTTGGCCTCCCAAAGTGCTGGGATTACAGGCATGAGCCACTGCGCCCAGCTGAGTTGACATTTTATAAAAATCATCTCATTCTATAATGTTGGCTATTTAAGAAGAGAGGACAATCATCATGCACATTTCACAGATGAGAATATTAATGCTGTAAGACAGTATTTTCCAACATGGCAGCCATGGGCCCCATTAATTAATGTTAAATACAATTCAAAATTCAGTTCCTGACTCACATGTCCTCACCACAAGTGGCTACCACATCCAACAGCACAGATAGAAAATATTTCCATCATTTGACCAGGTGCGGTGGCTCACGCCTATAATCCCAGCACTTTGGGAGGCCAAGTTGGGCAGATCACCTGAGGTCAGGAGTTCGAGACCAGCCTGGCCAACATGGCAAAACCCTGTCTCTACTAAAAATACAAAAATGAGCTGGGCGTGGTGGCACATGTCTGTAATCCCAACTACTCAGGAGGCTGAGGCAGGAGAATCTCTTGAACCCAGGAGGTGGAGGTTGCAGTGAGCTGAGATGGCACCACTGCGCTCCAGCCTGCTCGACGGGAGCGAGACTCCATTTCAAAAAAGAAAATATTTCCATAGTAGCAGAACGTTCCACTGGACAGCACCGGACTAAGAGGTAAAGTGATTTGGCCAAGATGACTCTGTTAATATGTGGCAGAGCTGAAGGGTTCTGGCTGACTCTGGAAGCACACTCTCGATGGCCCTATTCAGACAGCACCAGCGACCCTGAATGCTTTCATCCAGCACATATTGATTGAGAGGCTGCTCTGTGCCAGAGACTGTGCTGAGCACAGCCAGAAACCTGTGTCCCAAGAGCAATCCAGGGGGCAGCTGCTGGCCAGTAAGGGGCAAGGGAACACAGGGCCCCCAGGTCACCTCCAAGACTTCCTTGCGCACGTCGACTATCCGGAACCAGTGCCGCAGCTGGGGGAAGCCGTCCAGCTCAGCGTTGCGCTCCTGCAAGGCCACCTTCTTTTTGCAGGACAGCTGCCGGCTGAAGTACTTCACCAGCTTGCTCTGTGGAGACACAGACCGGGACAGAGGACACATCTCAGAGGCGCTGACACAAGGAAGAGAGGCCAGAATCCCCTACGAACCCCCAGCCTAAGCCCAGCCGACTCTGCATTTTAAAAACTGGTTCTGCCACGGTGAGATCAAGTTTGGCACCCATCCGTCCACCTCGTCAGTGAAGATGGTCAAGCAGGCGGCTCTAGCATCTTGCTCGGGGTTGGGGAGGTGGCGCACTTTGGCACCTATTCAGTAGAGGGCGTTTTGATTGCATCCATGGACACCTGAATTGCATACACCCTTTGTTTTTTTTGTTGTTGTTTTGTTTTGAATGCCATTTCACTCTTTCACCCAGCGTGGAGTGCAGTGGCGTAATCTCGGCTCACTGCAAACTCCACCTCCCAAGTTCAAGCAATTCTCTCGCCTCAGCATCCTGAGTAGCTGGAATTACAGGCACGCACCACCAGCAGCTAATTTTTATATATGTAGTAGAAACGGAGTTTCACCACATTGGCCAGACTGGTCTTGAACTCATGACCTCAGGTGATCCACCCACCTCAGCCTCCCAAAGTGCTAGGATTACAGGCATGAGCCACCACGCCCAACCCACACATGTCCTTTGATCCAATAATTCCACTTGCAGGAATTCCTACCCATCCTGCGCAGAATGACTGTTCAAGGCTACCTCCTTACAGTTCTGTTTGCAATAGCAAAGGACTGCAAGCATTCTGAGAGCCCGTCGGTAGGAGACTCATTACATGAACAACGCTACAGCCGCACAAAGAAACTTACACAGCTCTAAAATCAAACCACGAAGCATGCTCTGTACTGACACAGAACAGTCTCCAGGGTACGCTGATAAATAAAAATACTCTCCCATTCACAGGGAAAACGTTTCCCTGTATATATCTTTGTGAATGTAGAAATTCTGTCCACAGGGACTCCCAATTATTTAGGGGAGGGAAGAGGAAGGGTTGGAAAAAAGGGTATGGGAAAACTTTTTATTTAAACTCTTTTGTGCTATTTGAATTTTAAGTCCTACAAGAGCATTCAAAAATTAACTCTTAAAATGAGATAGACCTGAACCCAGACTTCTGGAGGGAGGCCTCCAGAGACATGAGAAAAAGTTTTTTATTGCTGGTTTTGTAAAAACTCACATTATTAACCAATGGAAGGTTAATAATGTGTGTCCGAGCAGAGAAAACGATTTGGAAGAATAAACTCCAGGCTTCTGACTTGGGTTAAGTATTTCTTTATACACATTTTTTGCATGCATTCAGTAGTTACCCAAGTTATAATATATTATCTATCTTTTTTTTTTTTTTTTTTTTTTTTTTTTTAAGAGACAAGGTCTTGCTCTGTTGCCCAGGCTGGAGTGCAGTGGTGTAATCAGAGCTCACTGCAGCCTCAAACTCCCTGGCTCAAGAGATCCTCCTGCCTCAGCCGCCCAAGTAGCTAGGACGACAGGTGAGTGCCACCAAACCCGGCCTATATTATCATCTTTGTAATTTAAAATGTGTTTAATAAAGATAATTAAATAAAACAAAATTAGAATTAGGTATGGAGATGTGTGTGGCATTTCAAAACACAATCGACCACTTATCAAGAACAAAGTCTGAATTCTAGGATCAAAAATTCAGAGGGACAGGTGCCATGGCTCACACTTATAACCCCAGCACTTGTGGAGGCCCAGGCGGGAGGACTGCTTGATTGAGCCCAGGAGTTTGAGACCCAGCCTGAGCAATATGGTCAAACCCTGCCTCTACAAAAAAAAAAAAAAAAAAAAAAAAAGTCCTCATTCAGGAGGTTGAGGTGGGAGAATCACCTGAGCCCAGGAGGTGGAGGCTGCAGTGAGCCATGACCATGCCATGAACTCAAGGCTAGCTGACAGAGTGAGACCCTCACTCAAAACAAAACTAAACTTGGAGCCTGGGATGATCGTCATGGGCTTTTATTGCTTTTGCTACCTGGTGTCCATTCCCCTTTTTATTGAAAAGAACATGTCAACTTTCTTTCAAGGAACCTCCTTCTTTGACCCGCAGTCCATCTGGCAGAGGTGAAGCTGTTCCCATGGCATCACCCCACCCCAGCTGCAGGGTGGGCACGTGACCCAGGCCCTGCCAAACAGCTGTATTTGGGTCAAGAACAACAAAGGGTCCAGCTGGGCCACTAAGAACCCACCAGGACCTCTTCTGAGCACTCAGGACGTAGCCTTTCCTCCCCGCCAGGGCTGCCAGGTGGTGTCATGGAAGACAGGAGCTGCTTGGGCCATCGTCCCTGCTGCCATCTGGGAGCCTCCTGACACTGAAGACCATTTGGAAGACAGCGGGGCCAGGAGATGGAGTCACGTTCCCAGCCACACCCATCATCTCAGCCCCAGCAGTGAGCATAGAAACCAGATATCTTTGGACTCTGAAGTGATGTGCACCAATAAATTCTCTTCTTTTGCTTAAGCTTCTTTTGCTTAAGGTTTCTGTCACTAAAGCCTCCTGACTCATAGGGAAATTAAAGAACACTGAGGCCACCTCCTTGGGGGAGTCTTGGCATCCCTGGCATACGGGTTTCCTGTAGCTGCTGTAATGAATAACCACATATTAAGTGGCTAAAAACAACACAAACACACTGATCTTGCAGTTCTGGAGATCAAAAGTCCTAGGTCAGGTTCACAGGGCTGAAGTCAAGGTGTCTACAGGGCTGGTTCCTCCCGGAGGCTCCAGGCAAGAATCAGTTTCCTTTCCTTTTCAGTGATGAGAGGCCGCCCGCATGCCTTGGCTTCTGGCCCCCTCCCCACATCACTCCAACCTCTTCCTCCATCACCACATGTCCTGCTACTGCCTCTTACCCTCCTGCTTCCCTTTTATAGAGACCCTCGCAACGAAATGGGGGCCCACCCAGACAACCCAGGACAATCTCCCCATCTCAAGATCCTTAGCTTATATCTGCAAAGTCCTTTTTGCCCTGTATGGCCATATAGTCACAACTTCTGGGGATTAGGAGGTGGAAATGATTGGGGGACTGTTATTCAGCCCACCATAACTGTGCACTTACCCCAGCAGGTGGTTCAATTCTACCTGGCTTGCAAAATATTTACTGAACCCCTGCCACAGGGCAAGAATGTACCAGGGTGGTGAGATTCAGATAAGGAATCAGAGATGATTCTGAGCCCCTCAGGGCTGGAGCGCAGTAGCAGAGAAAGATGAGCAAGCTGATCAGTGCTGGGGAGGGTTAAAGGTCATGACTAAAGGTCACGAAAGTACACAATAGGCCTGGGAGATAAAACCAGCTCCTGGATGGACTCTCACCATGAACATATATTTTAGGCCCACTCAGTACTTGCTGTTTATTAGAATTAGCTGACAACTTTAAAAAAATAAGAATATTTCACATATAGCAGGAACAGTGGCTCTCACACCTATAATCCCGGCACTTTGGGAGGTCAAGAAGGGAAGATCACTTGAGCCCAGGAGTTTAAGACCAGCCTGGGCAACACGGAAAAAACCCAACTCTACGAAAAAAATTTAAAAATTAGCCAGGCATGGTGGCACATGCCTGTAGTCCTGGCTACTCAGGGGGCTCAGGTGAGAGGACCATTTGAGCCCAGAAGGAAGAGGTTGTAATGAGCCATGATTGAGCCACTGCACTCCAGCCTGGGGTGACACAGCAAGACCCTGTCTCCAAAAAAAAAAAAAAAAAAATTCACATAAAATCCTAATTTCTAGCTTCTCTTGAAGAATCTGCTGATCTGGTCACAGGAGCCTAAGTCCCAGGCTGGAGAGCCGGCAATGGTGAAGAACAGCCAGGGCCCCCTTAGATGGGGAGTGTACCATTACCTAACCACAGTCCTTACCACTCCCTATTGTAGCCCTGCCTCTGAGGCCAGGTGTGACCTGCCACTTATCAAAAACTTGTACTGGCCAGGGGCTTATGCACTGGCCAGTGGCTTATGCCTGCAATCCCAGCACTTTGGGAGGCTGAGGCAGGCAGATCACTTGAGGCCAGGAGTTCGAGACCAGCTGGGCCAACAAAGTGAAAGCCCATCTCTACTAAAAATACAAAAATTACTTGGGCGTGGTGGCACACACCTGTAATTCTAGCTACTCGGGAGGTTGAGACAGGAGAATTGCTTGAACCCAGGAGGCAGAGGTTACAGTGAGCCAAGATGGCACCACTGCACTCCAGCCTGGGTGGAAAAGCGAGACTTTGCCTTAAAAAGAAGAGAAGAGAGGAAAGGAGGGGAGGGGAGGGGAGGGGAGGGGAGAGGGAGACAAGGAAGGAAGAAGGAAGGAAGGAAGGGAGGAAGGGAGGGAGGAAGGAAGGAAGGAAGGAAGGAAGGAAGGAAGGAAGGAAGGAAAAGGAAGGAAGGAAGGAAAAGGAAGGAAGGAGAAAGAAAAAGAAAAGAAAGAAAACAAGGCAGAGGGGGAGAGAGGAAGGAAGGAAGGAAACAGAGCAAGAGAGAAAGAAGGAAAGAAAGAAAGAAAAGAAAGAGGAAGACAGAGAGAAAGGAAGGAAGGAGCCAAATTCCCCTCTATTAAGTGTGGGCTAGACTTTAGGACAAAAACAACACGGCAGAGGTAGCAAAGTACAGCTTTAGAGACTGGGTCATAAAAGGCACTGCAGCTTCTTCTTTGTTCATCCTCTCTTGGATCACTCCCTCTGGGAAAAGTCAGCTGCCATGTCATGAGGACACTCAATCAGCTTATGGAAGGACCCACGTAGTGAGGAACTGAGGCCTCCAGCCTACAGCCATGTAAGTGCACCACCCTGGGAAAGGATCTTCCAACCCCGGACGAGCCTTCAGATGACTACAGCCCAGTCAACGTCTGGACTGCAATCTCACTAAACATCCGGAGCCACAACCTCCCAGCTAAGCTGCTCCCACAATCCTCACCCACATAAACTGAGATAATAAATGACTTTGTTTTGAGCTACTGAGTTTTAGGGTGATTTGTTAAAATGGCAATGGATAACTACAGTTGACTCTTGAACAACATTGGTTGGAACTGTGCAAGTCCACTTATACATGGATTTTCTTCTGCCTCTGAGACACCAAGACCAACCTCTCTTCTTGTTCTTCCTTCTCAGCCTACTCACTGTGAAGGTGATAAGGATGAAAACCTTTATGATGATCCACTTCCACTTAATGAATAGTAAATATATTTTTTTCTTATGATTTTCTTAATAACATTTTCTTTTCTCTACCTTACTTTATGGTGAGAATACAGTATAATACACATAACATACAAAATATGTATAATTGACCATTTCTGTTATTGGTAAGGCTTCCGGTCAAAAGTAGGTTATGAGTAGTTGAGTTTTGGGGAACCAGAAGTTAACTACTAGTAAATTTTCAACAGCAGATGGGGTTGGCACCCCTAACCCCCACATTGCTCAAGAGTTAACTCTAATGCAAAGGGTCAGATCTCATCCAAACTTACAATAAGCAAAAAGAGAACAAAGAACAAAATAACATTTCTTCAGACAATGAAAGCACACCAAGAAAATACGTTCACAAGGCAGAAAACCATAACATGCTATTTCAAAACTCTGTAAAAGGCATTGAGAAAATGACATGAGAGCTAAAACAAACAACTTAAATCAGAATTTAAAAATCTCAAAAATGAGGTATCAGAATTCAAGAAAGGATTCAGGAAAGCATAAACAAGTGAAAAGAAGGAAAACTGTTTATAAATCAGAAATAAACCAGGGCTGGGTGTGGTGTCCACACCTGTAATACCTGTGTTTTGGGAGGCCAAGGCGGGAGGATCTCTTGAGCCTGGACTTTCAGACCAGCCTGGACAACGTGGTGAAACCCTATCTCTACAAAAGATTTAAAAATTAGCTGGGAATGGTGGTGCATAACTATAGTCCTAGCTCAGGAGGCTGAGGCAGGAGGATTGCCTTTTTTTTTTTTTTTTTTTTTTTTTGAGACTGAGTCTCATTCTGTCACCCAGGCTGCAGTCCAGTGGCATGATCTCACTGTAAGCTCACTGTAGCTTCTTCCGCCCTGGTTCAAGTGATTCTTGTGCCTCAGCCTCCCCAGTAGTTGGGATTAGAGGTGTGAGCCACCAAGCCCAGCTAATTTTTGTATTTTTAGTAGAGACGGGGTTTCACCATGTTGGCCAGGCTGGTCTAGAACTCCTGGCCTTAAGTGATCCACCAGCCTGGGCCTCCCAAAGTGCTGGGATTATAGGCATGAGCCACCACGCCTGACTACAAATACCTGAGCCTGGGAGGTCAGGGGCAGTGAACTATGATCATGCCACTGCACCCAGTCTCAAGAAAAGGAGAGGAGAGAGAAAGCAGAAGAAAGAGAGGAGAGGAGAAAGAGAAGACAGGAGAAGGGGGAGAGGAGGGGAAGGGAGAGAGGATGGGAGGGGGCTGGGGGGGAAGGAAAGGAAGGGGAGGGGAAGAGGAGGGGAAAGGGAGGGGAAGGGGGAGGGGGAGGAGAAGGGGGAGGGGAAGGGGGGAGGGGAAAAGGAAGGGGAAAGGGAAGCAGAGGGGAGGGAACAGGAGGGGAAGGGAGGGGAGGGGGAGGGAGAGGAGAGGAGGGGAGAAGAGGAGAGGGGAAGGGAGGGGGCAGAAGGGGAGGTGAGGAGAGAGGGGAGGGCAGGGGAGGCCAGATGGTGCATGCCTGTAGTCCCAGCTACTCGGGAGGCTGAGGCAGGAGAATCTTTGGAACCCAGGAGACAGAGGTTGCAGTGAACCAAGATCACACCACTACACTCCAGCCTGGGCAAGACAGCGAGACTTCATCTCAAAAAAAAGAAAACAATAAAAATACAAGTACCGTTACTGAGCACTTCCCACGTGCCAGGCCCATGCTGAAGGTCACACATGCATTATTTCAATACATCCTTACGTTCCCAGGAACTAGGCACTATTCACATCTACATTTTGCCAAAGACGAAACTAGGCACAGAGAAGTTAAGTCATTTGTTCACAATCACACAGCTAGTAAGTACAAAGCCAAGATTCAAACCCAGTCTAATTCAAATTCTCCAAAGTTATAGAAAGGATAACCTGATTTTACTTTAATTATTTAATAAATACAGGCATACGCTTTTTTTTTTTTGAGACAGAGCCTCACTCTGTCGCCCAGGCTGGAGTGCAGTGGCATGACCTTAGCTCACTGCAACTTTTGCCTTTCAGGTTCAACCGATTCTCCTGCCTCAGTCTCTGGAGTAGATGGGACCGTAAGTGCGTGTCACCACACTCAGCTAATTTTGTATTTTCAGTAGAGATGGTGTTTTGCCATGTTGGCCAGGCTGGTCTCAAATTCTTGACCTCAAGCGATTCTCCCACTTTGGCCTCCCAAAGTGCTGGAATTACTTCCTTGAATTCCCGTATATTTTGCTTGTAAGAAAATTAGAAAATTTCAGGCTGGGCACGTGGCTCATGCCTATAATCGCGGCACCTTCAGAGGCCAAGGCGGGCGGATCACCTGAGGTCAGGAGTTCAAGACCAGCCGGGCCAACATGGTGAAATCCCATCTCTACTAGAAATACAAAAATTAGCTGGGCGAGGTGGCGAGCACCTATAATCCCAGCTACTCAGGAGGCTGAAGTAGGAGAATTGCTTGAACCCCGGAGATAGAGTTTGCAGTGAGCCAAGACGGCACCATTGCACTCCAGCCTGGGTGACAGAGTGAGACTCTGAAAGGGAAAAAAAAAAAAAAAGAAACTTTGACCGCTCCCAGGAATACAGAGCCTTATCCCTGGAGGTAAAGGAGGTAATCACTGAGACTAGTTACATGCCCATCATTCTAGAAGACCTTGATCCGTGAATTTTCACAAATACATACATATCTGTTGAAACTCTAAAACGTGGCTCTATGCGTAAGATTTCCCTGTTCCTCTCACATAGACGGTATCATGCAGCATGCACTTTTGTGCACTTGCTTTTTTCACTCAGTAGTAAGCCCTGAGGGTCTTTCCACGTTAGGTTGTACAGATCTGCCTCGTTCTTTTTAATCTTCTGCATGAAGGATTTCTTTGATACCCAAGTGAAAAGCCTATGATGTGAGCAGTCCTGTGATGTCTGCTGGGGACGTCTTTGTCAACGACAATAAGGCGTTTTCAGGAATAACCACCACCCTCAAGCTGCCATGCGCCACACACTGACCGAGCGTGCCTGGCATCGTGAGCCAGGGGCTTTGAATGTGTTTCCTCCTTTTTAATCCATGCGACCATGCTAGCCGTGAGGCTGGTACTTTGAGCCCATTCTACGAACGGGAAGACTGAGACTTCAACAGGCTAAATCATTTGCCCAGATCCACAGAGCTATTGAAGTGGGAGTGCCAGGGTGTGATTCCAAAGCTCTGTCTCTTTACCAGGACACTACACTAGGAACTGTTCACGGCTCCCTCCCGCTGACCTGGAAGCAGAACCCCTCAGGGGCAGAGAGAGGGGCTTACTCATCCTAGGAAGCCTTCTAAGTAAATTCCCGAATTCTAGCTCTGAGGTTTGGGCAAGTCACTTCAGCTCTCCGAGCCTCCACTTTCTCATCTGTAAAATAGGTGTATTTCACCTTTCCTCGCAGGCCTGCTGAGGCATTACATAAGATATTCTCAGCTGGATGTAGTAGCCCACATCTGTATTCCCAGCACTTTGGGAGGCTGAGACGAGTGGATCACCTGAGGTCAGGAGTTCGAGACCAGCCTGGCCAACATGGTGAAACCCCGTCTCTACTAAAAATACAAAATTAGCCAGGTGTGGAAGCACACACCTGTAGTCCCAGCTACTCGGGAGGCTGAGACAGGAGACTTACTTGGACTCAGGAGGCGGAGGCTGCAGTGAGCCGAGATCACGCCACTGCATTCCAGCCTGGACAAGACAGAGCAAGACACTGTCTCAAAAAAATATATATTTTTTGAAAGGAAAAAAAAGATATTCTCTGTGCAGAAGGTCCTACTTGTTGAAAGGGGCATGGATTCTGGGAGGTGTTTCTCAGATCACCCAGAGACTGAGATCCTGCACTTTCCAAGGAGTTAGAACCGAGGGGTCTCCAACTATAACACATTAGGAATGGGAGCCGTGAGCTTAGGAAGCAGATGGCATGAAGGAGACAGACGGGGACAGTGGCCGCGAGTTTCAGCCTTGTCTTTGAGGCAAAGGGGAGCGAGAATCATCTTAGGGGATAAGAGTGTACTGCGCTGAGGAGGGAAAACCCCCGAAAACTGCCCAGAGTGTGAAGCTGCACTGAGCAGAGATCAAGCAGTGCTTCCCAAACAGGGACGTGGGAAAGGGCAGCTCTTCCTTCTGGTTTCCCAGGACGGACGCCACAGAATAACCCTGGCTGTCAGTTAACAGGGATTTGCTTCGAGCCAAACGCTGGAATGAGCACGTTTTAGGAATTGCCTTCTTTCGTTTTGCACAACGATGGAGGATTGTGATACAGTTCCAATCATCACCCCCACTGTACAAGTAAAAGAAATGGAGACCCAGAAATGTCAAATAACTTGCCCAAGGTCATCAAGCTACTAAGTGGATAAACTGGGCTGTGAATTCAAGTCTAATGAACTCTTATTAATTGACACACAAAGAATGTCATGCCAGGCCAGGCGCGGTGGCTCACATCTGTAGCCCCAGCACTTTGGGAGGCCGAGGCAGGAGGATTACTTGAGGTCAGGAGTTCAAGAACAGCCTGAACTACATGGTGAAACGCTGTCTCTACTAAAAATACAAAAAATAGTCAGACATGGTGGTGTACGCCCGTAATCCCATTTACTCAGGAGGCTGAGGCACAAGAATTGTTTGACCCATGAGGCAGAGGTTGCAGTAAACCAGGAAATGGAGATCGCACCACTGCACTTGCGCCTGGGCAACGGAGTGAGACCCTGTCTCAAAATAAAAATAATAAAAATAAAAAAAGAATGTCATGTCAGATAAATCCACATAGCAGTCAAAACAAAAGGTATAATATAACCCTAGTTTCTGAATGAAAAATGCATTCAGAATGCAAATACTCACACACACGCACAAACACACACACACACACACACGCACGCATACACAGAGAAGAGGAAAAAGCAACTGCATCTTTGGGTTATGATAGGTGAAATTTATTTTCTTATTTTTTTTAAGAGAGGGGATCTTGCTATGTTGCCTAGCTGGTCTCAAACTCCTGGCTTCAAGCAATCCTCCTGCCTCAACCTCCTGAATAGCTGGGATTACAGGCACAAGCCCATTTATTTTTCTATAAACCTGAATTACCTATATGATAGTCAATTACAAATTACATGAAAATCAGACATTTGCCAATCGTAAAGACACGCAGGCCATCCTTAATGTCAGCCACCTCATTAAGTAAGTATGCCAGGCATTCTGCTAAGTACTTGATACATGATTTCACTGAATCATCAAAATAGCCTCAATAGTAACCCCATCTTATTTACAAATGCGAAAACAGACAATAGGATTTAAGCAGCTCTCCCAAGGTAACTAGATAATTTCACATTATTTCCCCCTTTCCTCAATTTCCGATCATAACCTTCATCTGAAGATGTCTATTAAAAATCAAACATTGCTAATCGGGAGGCAAGGCTGGAGGACCGCTCAAGGTCAGGAGTTCAAGACCAGCCTAGGCAATATAGCAGGCATCCCATCTCTACCAAAAATTAAAAAAAAAAATAGTCAAACATGACGCTGTGCACCTGTAGTCCCAGCTACTTGGGAGGTTGAGGCAAGAGGATTTCTTGAGCCCAGGAGCTCAAGGCTGCAGTGAGCCATGATCATGCCACTGCAGTCCCACAGGAAAAACAAAGCAAGACCCTGTCTCTGAAAAAAAAAAAAAAAAATCAAATCAAATCCAATCTCTAGACCCATCTCTTAGAAATTCTGATTCAATTAATCTGGACACAGCCCAGGAATCTGTGAAATCACCGAGGACTCCAATGATTCCAAGGAGGATGAGGTAAGCAGGGGAAGCACCCCTCTACTGTCTGAACGACTGGGTAATGAAAGTAGTTTCTGAGACGAGCTGAAGGATCCAGGTCCTTAGGCAATAAACACAGGGCAGAAACCCCATTCTAGAAGCCAGGGCACAGCACCCTCAACAATCAGTCCCCTCTCCAAGGGCCACAGGTTCATTTGTGCAACAGGCTCATTTTCCAAGGAGCTTCCAGATCAGTCAGCACCTGTCCAGCCCTGAAGGGGCTCCCAGTGGGCAGGGAAGACAGATGTTCAAACACAAATCACAAGGCCATGTGGCAGGAGCCAGAACAGAAGGGCAGCCAGGTTCAGTGCAGGCATCGAGGATGCTAAGTCCAAACAGACACCTTTTAAAAAGCCATGTTTCTGCCGGGTGCAGTGGCTCACGCCTGTAATCTCAGCACTTTGGGAGGCCAAGGCAAGCAAATCACCTAAGGTCAGGAGTTCGAGACCAGCCTGGCCAACAAGGTGACACCCCATCTCTACTAAAAATACAAAAATTAGCCAGGCATAGCAGCATATGCCTGTAATCCTAGCTACTCTAGAGGATGAGACAGGAGAATCGCTTGAACCTGGGAGACGGAGGTTGCAGAGAGCCAAGATTGCACCATTGCACTCCAGCCTGGGTGACAGAGCAAAACAAAACAACAAAAATCTGTCTCAAAAAAACAAACAAAAAAAAAGCCACGTTCCATATCACAGGATAATAATGGGAGCTCCACCTTTATTCTAAGAGAAGCAAGGCCTCGTTCATTCATTTAAAAATGTTCGAGTTGCTCTTTTTTTTTTTTTTTTTTTTTT
>NW_022436942.1:76058719-76080090 GCF_009761245.1 Sapajus apella
TTTTTTTTTTTTTTTTTTTTTGGATGGAGTCTTGCTCTATTGCCTATGATGGAGTGCAGTGGCATGGCCTCGGCTCACTGTAGCCTCCACCTGCTGGGTCCCAGCGATTCTCCTGCCTCAGCCTCCCTGGTAGCTAGGATTACAGGTGTGCACCACTACACCTGGCTAATTTTTGTATTTTTAGTAGAGATGGAGTTTCACTATGTGGGCCAGACTGGTCTCGAACTCCTGACCTCAAGTGACCCAACTGCCTCAGCCTCCCAAAGTGCTAGGATTACAGGTGTGAGCCATGGCGCCTGGCGAGGTGCTTTCTAAATACAGACAGCAAGGGATATAAAAATCAACTATACATCACACCTGCCTTTAAGGCAGGCTATTTCAGGTGGGACCTGAAGACACCTGCCTTTTCTATACCTTTGGATAAGTACAGAAATCAAGAGAGAACATTTAGACACTTTTATAGCTATTTGATAGAGTATTCTTATGTCTGTTCAAACTAATTTTTTCAAAGTGAGCATTGGATTTTTTTTTTCCATTTCATTTCCCTCGTAAATCATCTTCATTCTATTTCAAAAAAGTATTGGCTGCAAAATGTTGAAAAGATAAAGCTGATTCTTCACCACAGAAGGCGTGAGAGGTACTGACCCTTCTACTTGGTGAATTTCAGGTATTCATCTTAATCTACCAACATCTCTAAATAAATTATTTTCCAGAATGGTTCTTTGAGTATCATGACAATGCTGAAGTGACTATCAGATTTTTCTTCTTTTTTTTTTTTTTAAAGACAGAATCTCCCTTCGTCACCCAGGCTGGAGCACAGTAGCACAATCTTGGCTCACTGCAACCTCCACCTCCCAGGTTTAAGCAATTCTCCACCTCAGCCTCCCAAGTAGCTGGGATTACAGGCATGAGCCACTGTACCCAGCCTAGACTTTTTTTTTTAACTTGTTTTGAGACAGGGTCTCTCTCTGTTGCCCAGGCTAAAGTGCACAGTCATAGCTCACAGCAGCCTCGACCTCCTGAACTCAAGCAATCCTCCCACGTCAGCTTCCCAAGTAGCTAGGACTACAGGCATGTGGTTGTAGCTAATTTCTTCATTTTTTTGTAGCAGTGGGGTCTTGCTATGTTGCCCAGGCTGGCCTCAAACTTCTGACCTCAAGCAATCCTCCTGCCTTGGTCTCCTTAAGCGCTGGATTTACAAGCATGAGCCACAGTGCCTGGCCCGATTGTGAATATCATTCTCTAGATGGGGAAACCAGGCCTTGGAATTGCTGGAATCATCCCTGTGATCACACAGATAAAGCAGCACCGGGACAGTGATTTGAACTCAGGACCTCTAGTTCCCAGTCCCGTGCCCTCTTCACAATTCTCTGCTGAAACAGACCATTAACAGTTGAGAAGCACAATTAGAAAAGGGCCTTTGTATGGCTTCACCCTGCCAGGCGGCCTAATTGATTTTTAGGTCGCCCTCAATTCAAGTCCATGCAGAGCTAAATCGAAAAAAAAAAAAAAAAAAAAAACAATGCTTCCATCTTCAAATAAAGAAACACAGGACTCCTGGAAATAGCATATCCAAGCCGAGCCCACCGTCTGATTCTGCACTGCCCAGGTGTAGAATACTGTCCCCTGAGCCTGGGGTTAGACGGATCACAGGTTGCAGAAATCCGGCAGAGCCGGAGCCCGGCGGTGTAATTCTCCATCTCCACACCAGGGGGCAGCCTGGCACCTTTCACGGCAGATGGAAAATTTTTCAGGCTTTGGCCCATCGGCGCATCCGCAGCACCTTATTACTGTGCTCTGTATTAGCATGGCAGTAAATTTAGCAGCATAAACAAACAAAAAAAAAATTAAAAAGTCAAGACATGTGACAGAGCTAAAAATAATCGTGTCTGAAATCCCTAATGTGAAACGGGGTACTTTTCACTCCAAATCTAAGCCCAAATTGAACCCAGAGACCTCCGGGCATGTCCTGGCCATTGGGTTTGCTAGAGTCCCAAATCCTCACCCCTTAGATGCTTCTTTTTTTTTTTTTTTAGAACGAAAGCAGAGTCCGTGAAAGCTGAGTGGGAATCCAGGACATCCTGGAGGACTTCTAGGGACCAAGTCCTTGCAAGAACCATCCCTCGTATAAACGTCACAGCAGCACCAAGAGAAGGATCTCGGCTCTCAGCCCATTTTACACACAAGGAAACTGAGGCTCAGGAATGTGACAGGGCTGGCCTTTCAGTCACACAGACAAAGAGGCAGGCTCCAGAGCCCTCTGTGCCCCTCAGGACTGCCCATCAGCACCCCATAGTGCTGCCTTCTCCCGAAAGGTTCAATGAGCAGCAAAGAGCTCACCATCCCAAACCTGGGGCTCCAACCTTTGAATTTGCTTGTTCCCCCAGCCAGAGCTCTCTCTGTCAGTAGTAGGCATAAACGGCCCTTTCCGTTTCTTCAGGTGTCACCTCTTCCCAAACCCCCCTCAATGCCACCATCACGCCGCCCTGCTTTCCTTGCTTGGTGGCACTTTGCTATCTCACAAATCATCCTGTTTATTGGTTTCCATGGTCACGCCCTCCCACCACCACCACACACACCCATCATGTCAGCTCAAGAGAGCACGGGCTTTGCCTGTCTTTTCCCCAGCGTTCAGCTCCGTGCCTGGCATACAGTCGGCGCTCAATACATTTTTCTTGGTCTTTCAATAAACCAACATCCTTGGAGGTTAAACGCCAGGCCACTACAAATAAATCCCAAGTCCTTTTCCAAGCGGGTGCTGTGCACCTGCAGGACCAGGTCCCTGGCTGTGTTATTATGGCTCTCAGGTGATCAGACCCTGTGCGGGTAATGAAATCGCTGCAGCCACAGCCAGCCGCCCTGATGCCTTCCCGCCGTTGCCAGGGTGACCATTGTCATAACATCCCTGGCGTTTGGCGGGCCCAGCTGACTGGGGAGAGAATTATTTGACTAGGAGCGTCTCAAGTAACCGGCCAATTTGCATCCACAGGAAAATACCCTGCTGAGGGGGTGCTGAGGCCCGGGAGAGGTGCCCTTCCTTCTCTCCCCGGCCCTGGATCCAGTGAGAACCAGATCCCTGAGGCCAGGCAGAGGGACCCAACAGTGTGGGGCAGTCCCCCAAGAATGCTGGAACACAGGCAGATGCCTCTGCAGGAAGGAAGAGCCCCCGTCCGCTGCCTCACTATTGCTGATGGATTTTCCTTTTCTCTACATTATTACTGCTAATGAGTATTACAAACAATAGAAAAAAGAGTTTATATATGTAATGAGCACTTACTAGACAGCAGGTCCAGCAGTAATGACTTCCTTACATGATCCTTATAATTTTAACATTTACACAATAACACATTATGTCACATTTATAATATGCATGTATACTGTATAATGTCATCATAGGTGTAGTCACAGATATAGGTGATAATTCACATATAACACATAAGATAATTTGAAATATAACAATATTTATATTATACAACATATACAGGTTGAGTATCCCTTATCCGAAATGCTTGGGATAAGACGTGTTTCAGATTTCAGATTTTTTTCAGGTTTTGAAATCTTTGCATTAAACATCATGAGAGCTCTTGGAGACGGGACCCAAGTTTAAACACAAAATTCATTTATGTTTCATATACACCTTATACATGGAGCCTGCAGGTAATGTTATACAACATTTTTAATGTGTTTCATGAAATAAAGTTTGTATTAAGTTTTTATGTGTGGAATTTTCCACTTGTGATGTCATGCCAGTGCTCAAGTTTCCAATGATTGGGAGGCCGAGGCAGGTGGATCACTTGAGGTCAGGAGTTCGAGATCAACCTGGCCAACATGGTGAAACCACATCTCTACTAAAAATACAAAAAGCAGCCGGGCGCAGTGATAGGTGCCTGTAATCCCAGCTACTTGGGAGGTTGAGGCAGAAGAATTGCTTGAACTCGGGAAGCGGAGGTTGCAGTGAGCAGAGATTCCACCACTGCACTCCAGCCTGGGTGACAGAGTGAGACTCCATCTCAAAAAAAAAAAAAAAAAAAGTTTCCAGTTATGGAATATGTTTGGATTTTAAATTTTGGATTAGGGATGCTCAACCTGTATTATATATTTATAATAATAAAACTGATATTTGTTGATAGTTTTTATATCCTAGCCCTGTGCCTACTGCTTTGTACAATAATGCTGTTACTGATAAATTATTATACAATACATTCATAATCACAATCATAGCTAAGTCTTATTGAGCACTTACTACGTGCTAAGTGCTTTAGGAATATTATCTAATTGTCATATGCACACTAAGGGCTAAGAATCATATTATTCCCATTTCAGAGATAAGAAAAAGAGGCACAGAAAAGCAATGGAACTTTCTTAAGGTCACATGGATAAAACACAAGGAGGGAGGCTACCCTCCAGCCTGTCCCCTTCCTTATTGCCATAGCATACTTAAAAATTGTCAAACTTGGCTGGGCGCAGTGGCTCACGCCTGTAATCCCAGCACTTTGGGAGGCCGAGGCGGGTGGATCACGAGGTCAAGACATCAAGACCATCCTGGTCAACACAGTGAAACCCCGTCTCTACTAATAATACCAAAAATCAGCTGGGCGTGGTGGTGCATGCCTGTAATCCCAGCTACTCAGGAGGCTGAGGCAGGAGAATTGCCTGAACCCAGGAGGCGGAGGTTGCGGTGAGCCGAGATCGCGCCATTGCACTCCAGCCTGGGTAACAAGAGCGAAACTCCGTCTTAAAAAAAAAAAAAAAAAAAAAAAAAAAAAAAAAAAAAGTTGTCAAACTTGAGCTTGTAGCAAGATCACCTAGGGAGCTCGTTAAAAATACACAGCCTGAGCCCCAGCTTCGGCCGCAACCCAAGCCTACGGAATCAGGCACTCCTGGGGATAGGGGCGTCTCTTTTCTTTTCAACAAGGTCCCCAGATAGTTCAGACAGAGGCAGAATTCAGAATCACTGCATGGGACTTTGCCACCCAGCCCTATGAGAGATGGGTTCTTTATTTGTTGTGAATATCACAGTTCCCACTGGGTGATCTGATTAAATGAACGAGTCTTGAGGGACTGAGATGTGGAGAGGGCAGCTCTGAGATGGGTATGCAAGACCAAGAATCCCAAAAAGAAGAAAGAGAAGCAAGGGGCAAAATAAGGATTCAGGCAAACTTAACTTGCACTAATCAGTCCCAGCCTTTTTGGGAACCACAGAGCCCTTCGTGAAAAGCAAATCAATAATAACACACACTTTCATCTGGCGCTGGCTTTTACGGGACAAAGCCAGTCCGCCTAAATTCCCTTCTACTGGTCACCACCCCACATAATCATTCTACCTCCCTCCTCTTAATCATTCACCTAGGGCCAAGCCAGACAGAGAAACATCAGCTTGCAGGGTGGGGACCACCCTCGGCACCCACAGTTTGAACCACGGGACCTCCTGGCAAGTGACAAAGATAAATGATGTTGGGTTTTTGTTTTTGTTTTTTGAGATGGAGTCTCGCTCTGTCACCCAGGCTGGAGTGCAGTGGTGCGATCTCGGCTCACTGCAACCTCCGCCTCCCGAATTCAAGCAATTCTCCTGCCTCAGCCTCCAGAGTAGCTGGGACTACAGGTGCATGCCACCACACCCAGCTAATTTTTTTTTTTTTTTTTGTATTTTTAGTAGAGACAGGGCTTTCACCATGTTAGCCAAGATGGTCTCGATCTCCTGACCTCATGATTCACCTGCCTCAGCTTCCCAAAGTGCTGAGATTACAGGTGTGAGCCACTGCACCTGGCCGATGATGTTGGTGGCAGGTGCTGTATGAGAGGAGGCAAGGCTAGGAGAAGGTAGGCAGAAGTTCTGAGGCCCCACGCCTGTGGCCCCCATACCACTGGGGGGACTGAGAGCTGGACCCCAAGTAGCAGCCAGAGACACGCCACTGGATCTGCTGTAAACAATATGTTGCCTTATTAGTTATGGCTGAACTAAGAAGCAAGCAGAGTTAAGATCCCAGATTCGGCCGGGCGCGGTGGCTCAAGCCTGTAATCCCAGCACTTTGGGAGGCCGAGGCGGGTGGATCACGAGGTCAAGAGATCGAGACCATCCTGGTCGGCACGGTGAAACCCCGTCTCTACTAAAAATGCAAAAAATTAGCTGGGCATGGTGGCGCGTGCCTGTAATCCCAGCGACTCAGGAGGCTGAGGCAGGAGAATTGCCTGAACCCGGGAGGCGGAGGTTGCAGTGAGCCGAGATCGCGCCATTGCACTCCAGCCTGGGTAACAAGAGCGAAACTCTGTCCCCCAAAAAAAAAAAAAAAAAAATCCCAGATTCGAGGCAAGAGCAGATGAATCTGGGATAAAACACACAGGCACTGAAAGCAGGTCTCACTGCAGCAACTGCTAAGCAGCTTCCCACTTTGGCCAAAGAGGCTGTTCCATTTAGAGCTGCAGAGAACTCCTCCCAACAGAAAGGCAACTTACCACATGTGGCTATTTACGGTCACACTGGAATTAACTAAAGTTACATAAATAACCAACATCGTGAATAAACAAGGGTCGTAGATGTGTAGTGAATCCACATGCACCCTTTCAGGGCTGTTCATACAAAATCCAGACAACACACCCACTGAAATCACTGGTCGTTATGTGACCTCGGGCAATCAGAGAATTCAACTCGTCTCCCTCTGCCTGGAAAAAAAAAATTGATTAGAATTTAACCCTAGAATTGTGTGTGTGATAACCCAGTATTGTTAATGGGGTAGCATCTTTAAGTTCTGGGAAGATCCAGAATGAATTATAGGCATATTTAAGATAAATAACCCCATGATATTAATATTTGAATTAAAGAGACCATGCATTTGGGGTATTTTATTTTATATTCTTTTTTTAATGGATCAAATGTTTATTAACTTAGGGGGAAATTACATTAATATCATTTTTCTTTTTTTCTTTTTTACATTATACTTTAAGTTCTGAGATACACGTGCAGAACGTGCAAGTTTGTCACATCGGTATACACGTGCCATGGTGGTGTGCTGCACCCATCAGCCCATCATCCACATTAGGTATTCTCCTAAGGCTATCCCTCCCCTAGCTCCCACCCCACAACAGGCCCCAGGGTGTGATGTTCACCTCCCTGTGTCCATGTGTTCTCATTGTTCAACTCCCACTTGTAAGTGAGAACGTGCAGTGTTTGGTTTTCTGTTCTTATGTTAGTTTGCTGAGAATGATGGTATCCAGCAAAGGACATGAATTCATCTTCTATGGCTGCATAGTATTCCATGGTGAATATGTGCCACATTTTCTTTATCCAGTCTATCACTGATGGGCATTTCGGTTGGTTCCAAGTCTTTGCTATCATGAACAGTGCTGCAATAAATATACGTGTACATGTGTCTTTATAGAATGATTTATAACCCTTTGGGTATATACCAAGTAATGGGATTGCTGGATCAAATAGTATTTCTGGTTCTAGGTCCTTGAGGAATCGCCACACTGTCTTCCACAATGGTTGAACTGATTTACACTCCCACCAACAGTGTAAAAGTGTTCCTATTTCTCCACATTATATTCTTTTAATGTTATATAATTTAGCCAGTTAGAGTAAGATTTCACCTTTCTAAGTCTAATTTGAAATGTGTAACTGAATAACTAATTTAGGCATGTATTTTAAGTTGAAATTCTATTCAATTTATGTACCATATTATTAATAGAAAGCAACTTAAGGCTCAGTATATTCATAAGTTTAATTTTTCAGGCTTATGGGTTATATAAGTAGTTGAGAAGGCTTGTCTGTCAACAACTAAAGAGTAGCTTTTTAAAATCCTGCATATTGCCCTGGGAAACATGGCAAAACCTCACCTCTACAAAAAGTTAAAAATTAAAAAAAAAAATTTAGCCAGGTGTGGTGGTAAACACCTGTAGTCCCAGCTAGTCAAGAGGCTGAGGTGTGAGGACCGCTTGAGCCCAGGAGGTGGAGGCTGCAGTGAGCCGTGATTGCACCACTGCACTCCAGCCTGGGCATCAGAGCAAGACCTGGTCCCAAAAAAAGAGGAAAAAGAACACTGTATACCAAATTTATAAATGCAGTTTAAATCTTTGAAGATGTTTAATTAACCAACATTGTAATTGGAAGTACACATTATACAAAATCTCCTTATACCTGATTGCTGGATTTTGTTAGATTTATATGAATACAGTGGCTCACACCTGTAATCCCAGCACTGTGAGAGGCCAAGGCAGGCGGATCACCTGAGGTCAGGAGTTCAAGACCGGCCTGACCAACACGGCAAAACCCTGTCTCCATTAAAAATACAAAAATAGCCGGACATGGTGCTGTGGGCCTGTAATCCCAGCTACTTGGGAGGCTGAGGCAGGAGAATCACTTGAACCTGTGGGCAGAGGTTGTGATGGGCGGAGATCGTGCCACTGCACTCCAGCCTGGGCAATAAGAGAGAAACTCTGGCTTGGAAAAAAAAAAAAAAAAGACATATAAATAGAACAATACTGTGTGAAACCATAGGAAGATGTAGAATGAATTTTTTTGCTTTAATAAATTAATTTCTAAAACCAAAATATAATTACATAAAACTAACAGTTCAGTTCCTTGAACACACCAACTATCTTTCACATGCTCAATAATAGCTGCTCATAGCCAGTGGCTCTTGTACTGAACGGTACAGACAGAGAATACAGCCACCATCTCATGGGGAGTTTCTTCCAAATCTGCAGACAGTTTTTTAGCAGCTCGAAAAAAACACCCCAAGACCCTTTTCCTCAAATAGACAATCTATTTCTATGATGTTTAGAATTGTCCTCATGGAAAATACACACTCCTGAAGAAAACGAGACAAGTTAGGAGGCAGACCTGGGCTGGGAGGGATGGAAAACAAGGCAGGGAATGCTGACCATGAAATTCACCGCAGAGCAAGGATGACCCAGGAAAACCTGCAGAAGGAACCCATAAACGTCCACTAACCCCTCCTCGTATTATTTTATGATGGCATTTTGCCAGAGTGTTTTGTTGTTGTTGTTTGTTTTTAGAAAGAGTCTTGCTCTGTCGCCCAGAGCAGATTTTGGAGCATTCTAATTAGGATGCTCAACCTATTCCAGATTTCAAGTATCTCAAAAGCAGGGGCCTTGTTTTTGCCATCTTTGTATCCTCCCAGCAGTGAACATGGTGAGTTTCCCCAGGACATAATGAAAACTATGGAAGGCATCCATGAATAAATGAATGAATGCACGATGTGCAAGAATGAACAAAGGAAAGGCCTTTTCCATGGTTAGACCCAGTGAACTCCAAGTTTCTCTTAAAAGAATCAGTATGTCAGTCTGTTCCACTCTCTTATTCTTTAATTCTCCATTTTGAAGTCTAACTTCCTGGTTCTCTGCACCCCCTTTGCCTCTAGTCTCGGTAAACAACTTTCCCGCCAGTTCTAGTCAGTAGTTCACATCTGTTCCCCTGATCACCTGCTTTGTAACCATCCTTCCCGCCAAACTACCCACCCCGCCACTCTGGCTCATACCCCTGCTCTCTTTACAGTAGTCAATCGGAATTAGTTTAGACTGTGTGGTCCAACCCTAGCCAATAGGAAAACAACACAGTAGTAGAGGCTACCTGGAGCAGGAATAAGAACCCCTTCCCCTCCCTTGTCCAAGTGTGGGCTCACCATTGCTCCATCTCTGAGACACACCCTATGATAGAAGTAAATTGCCTTACTGAGAAAATTAATATCTGAATGCTACTTCTTTTATGGCACTGAAAATTTACATAGAACACCATAAACAAAAACTACAAATGCCTAATTGGTCCAAGGTTCAGATTTGTGGTCTCCACTCTACATTGCTTTTTTTTGGTCTTTGTTTTGGTTTGTTTGGGGGTGCACAGGGGGCTCGGTGAGGAAGAGCTATTAACACTACAGACCGGCCACTCCAGCCAGCTGCTCCTACCTAGAGATGAGATGTTCGCAGCAGGTAGAAGTGAAAAGCAATTCTTTCCAAACAGAGAGAAAATCCTTTTCACGATATAACCCTCGTTGGTAACTGTCCCACCATCTCTGTGCTATAAGCCCCACGGTGCCATTTCTCCCAAGAATCTCAACAGCTAGTAACTGGCAACAACATTCTGTTTATGTATAACACCTTCAAGTTTTCTTATGAAATTCTTATGAACCTATAATGTTGGCCATATTATCCTCATTTTACAAATGAGGAAATGAGAGGTCCACTGACTTGCCTTACACAATGCTGTCTGGGCAGCAGCAGAGCTGACCCCAGGCTGCCTGGCTCCAAGGCTGCTGTCTCTCCATAAGCCATGGTAACCATCTGAGTTGGGAAGAGATGGAGCCATAGGCCAAGGTTGAGAATTGAAGTCCAGCAGGGTCTGTTAGTGACTCGATGCATCTTTGCTGAATTAATATTAATATTTCTTGAGGTTGTGAGAAGAGGGAACAGAAGAATGAATGGCTTAGGGCCCCACACCCAGTACCAAGGTCCTCCTACTCAGGACTCCTCTAAAGGGGATGTTACAGTGTCCTAGGCATATTTACAGAAGGATATACATTTCCCTGAAATCTCAAAAGCAACTCTAAGTCTTAGGACAGAAATGCCATGGCAGCTACAAAAGGACATACCACTCTAAGAGGAAAGCACCTTGCACTTTCCAACAAGGCTCTCAGGGAGCTCAGAGTCCAGTGGAGCAGACAGAGACATGCACAGCTCCCTCAACAGACTGCAGGGGGCAACAGGCACCATAGTATTAGTACAAGCCAAGTGTTCAAAGGACAGGGAGATGACTTCTGGGAGAGACGATCTAAGAAAGCTTTCTGGAGGCGGTGATATATAAGCCAGGCCTTGACAAGCACTTATAACTTCCCATTTCCAAATTGCTATTCAACTACCATCTACACACACAAACACACCCACACTGGCTTCCACCTGAGCAGTGAGGAGTCACCTTTGGATAGGAATGTTGAACTGCATGAACCTTGAGGTTTCTTTTAACCCTGGAATCTTATGATTACAGGGATCTGAAAACTAACCATTCTTCCATCATCCATCCAACCATTCATCCACACAACCATACATCCACACATCTAGCCACCTATCCATTCATCCAAACACCCATTCATCTATCCATCTATCCAACAATCAATCCATCCATCCATCCATCTATCCATTTATTCATCCATCCATCCAACCAGCCACACAGGCATCCATTCATCCATCCATCCATCCATCCAACCACCTATCCAACCATCCATCCATCCATCTATCCATCCATCCAAAAATCCATCCATCCATCCATCTGTTTATTTATTCGTCCATCCACCCAACAATCCATCTATCCAATCATCCATGCAGGCATCCATCCATCCAACAATTCATGTATCCAATCATTCATGTAGGCATCCATCCATCCATCCAACCACCTATCCAACCATCCATCCATCCAACAATCCATCTATCCAATTATCCATGCAGGCGTCCATCCATCCATCCATCCATCTATCCATCCATCCATTCATCCATTCATCCACTTAACTACCCATCCATCCATCCAACCAACAATTCATCCATCCAATTATTCATGCAGCCATCCATTCAACCCAACCATATATCCATACATCCAACCATCCATCCATTCATCCAACCACCCACCCATCCATCCCTCCCTCTCTCCCTCCCTCCCTCCATTCATCTATCCATCCATTCATCCCTTCATCTATCCATCCATTCAACTATCTATCCATCCATCAAATAAAAGTATTTCACTCCTGGTATCTGCCTAGCACCATATATTAAAAACATAAGGAAACTGGGATTGATTTTCACCTTAAAAGCCAATTACATCACATCACATCAGGCATATCAGGCCATGCAGAACTGTTACATCCAAGTGATACAAATTATAATTACTGCTCTTAATAAAAAATAGTTTGTAACCAAACACATAGTAGAATCAGATGAGCTAATGTTCCTAAAGTGCCTCTCACAGTGCCTGGCACGTAGTAGATGATGAAGAGTCGATTTCCTGTAAATGTCAACAATTGTGCTAAGTCCTGAGATAAAATGCTAAACAAGGCAGGCTTGGTCCCTGCCCTCATGGAACTTCTATTTGATGAGTGCTATGGTTGCAGCAAAGAGCTCAGAGCATATAACAGAGAAGGACAGTTTATTACCTGGACCAGCCAAACAAAGTCTCCCTACGGAGGGGATCAGGCAGCCAGGCACAGAAAGCTGTGCAAAGGCCCTGAGGTGGGAAAGCACTTCGCATGTTTCAGGAATTGAGAGCTGGAATATTATGAGCAAAAAGGAGATAAAAAGGAAATGAGTAAAACCCCATTTCTACTAAAAATACAAAATTAGCTGGGCGTGGTGGCCGGCGTCTCTAATCCCAGCTACTCAGGAGGCTGAGACAAGAGAATTGCTTGAACCCATGAGGCAACGGTTGCAGTGAGGTGAGATCACACCACTGCAGTCCAGCCTGGGAACAGAGCAAGACTCCATCTCAAAAAAAAAAAAAAAAAAGGAAATGAGGTCAAAGAAGCAGACAGGCAGGCAGACAGGGGCTGGATCAGGTAGAATCTGCTACAGTCACGGAAAGCAGGTAAATTCCATTCCTATGCCATGGGGAGCTTCAGAAGTTTTTTAAACAGAGAGTGGCATTATCTGATAAAACAGGTAAATAATGTCATTCGTTCTGCAAAGCAACCTAGCGAGAGATGGGCCTGGCCAATGTCACTGTGCCTATCTTACAAGTAGAAAAAGAGAGTCTCCAGACAATAAGGGACTTCCTCCATGTCGTCAGGACCTGCAACTCTGACCGCACCCAGGATGGAGGTCTGCTCCCCACTCTCGCCCCTAAATAGTAGCACCCCTCCTGCAGATTACACTTCAGCACAATTCCCAATCACAGTGCAAACAACAGAAGCAAAAGGAAGAAAGAGAAATGCAACACGAGACTGAGGATGAGAAGAAATCGCGCCTTCTGGCCAGGTCTCAGCACAAAGTTCTCTGTGACATACACTCACGTTGGCATGAACCTTTTCAGCTCTGCAACAGAGAGGCAAAATCTCCACAATGCCAGCTTTCACTAGAACTTAACACTGTCTTCTGAAAGGGTAATTTCCAAAGTTCTCTTATTTGTAGCAGCAAGAGGGAGAAGCATCTTGGAATCCTGATGACCAGCCAGCTCCATATATTAAGTTTCCACCAAAAGTTCACACTCACGATATGCCAAAAACACTGCCTTGAGACCAAAGAAACTCACCATCTTCTAATTCTGGCGGATGTGCAAGTTGTTATACCCTTATGAAAAGCCATCTAGCAAGAGCGTTACAAACTCAAATGAGATGTCCCTTGGCCTCGTGGCTGTGGCATAGCAATGGAAAGGAGTGATATGGAGTCTAAGCGCTGCACTGCCGAGACCTCTGTAAAACCTGCTTTGGGGTACGAGGCACTAGAATTCACCAACCGTCTCTGTTTCCTTCTTCTCTACCGTCTGCTTCACTCCTCTTTACTTTAAACTTCACCAGCAACAAATGGATTAGAAACAACCATAGCACCTGCCGTGTAGGGAAACGACACAGAACTGACACCTTTCTGTTTTCCCCACTGACATGCAGCAGGTAATGCCAAAGGATGGTCCTGCCCAGAGGAGGGAGCTTAGATCCACACCGAATGTCCTTGCATACGTGACTCCCCCACCCGGGCCTCAGTTTCCACTGCCCTGAGGACACTCACAACAGCCCTGCTGCATGTGGGTGACGAAGCCCAGGCTCTGAGAGGCTACGTGACCCCTCTGGGGTTCCTCAGCTGAGAGTGACACAGCTGGACCTGGAATCCAGGTCTTTCCAACAGAGATCCTAGGAGTCACCATTGCCCCTATTTCTTGAGTGCTTTCTACACAGAGGGCATGAGGCCAAGCAGTTTCCATGCAGATCTCATTTAATGCACACATTAACCCTGTAAAGGAGGGTTCTTGATCACTTCTCACATTTTGCAGAGAAGGAAACTGACACAAAGAGGCTAGGCAGTTTACCCAAGGTCACACAGCCAGGAAAGGTGGAGCCAGAAAATGAATCAGGACTAGCTGAGAACCCAGGCTCCTAGCCACTGTACTACCCTGCTGGGTTATCTCTGTGGAAAAGCATGTGTCTGTTTCTAATATGTATATTTTATAATATGCATGTAATTATATATTTATAGGTGTGTATAAACACATACATAATATATACATACATGTATATGCTCATATACCTATAAATATAATTATAGGCATGTGTATTATATGTAATTATGTGTATATAATATACACATATGTATTGGACACAGGGAGGGGAACAACACAGGGGGTGAGAGGCAAGGGGAGGGAGAACATGAGGGCAAATACCTAGATGACGGGTTGACAGGTGCAGCAAACCACCATGACACACACAAACTTAAGTAACAAACCTGCACATTCTGCATATGTATCCAGAACTTAAAATAAATAAAAATTTACATGTGTATATATTATATGTATGTATCAGAGCCTACATATGCATGCATATATTATATGCATGTACATAATTTTTATAGGTATATATAATATAAATATATTTATGTATAGTATAGGTACATATAACATATGTATGTTAATATATCTATACATATATGTAAGTATATAGGTATATACCTATAAATATATGTAGTATATATTTACTATATATAATTTACAGATATATACAGTCATGTATCCCATAAAAATGTTTCTTTCAGTGACAAATCATATATATGATAGTGGTCCCAAAAAATTCTAAGACTGTACTTTTGCTGTGCCTTTGCTCTGTCTAGATCCACAGATACCTCTGTGTTTCAGTTGCCTCGAGTATTCAGTACAGTAACATGCTGTGCAGGTTTATGGCCCGGGAGCAACAGGCTCTATGATATAGCCTACGTGTGGAGTAGGCTGTGCCATCTACACTGTGTAAGTGCACTCCCTGATGTTTACACAATGAAGCCACCTAACAACACATTTCTCAGAAAGTATACCCGTCATTTAGAAACACGAGAATATTATATAAATATATAATTATATAGCATATAATCACATATGTATATGGACATAATATACATGTCTATTACATGACATCTATACATAAAAATATACTTCACACATACACATGTTTATATGTAATTGCTACATCCTTCTTTTTCTGTTTCTCTTTTGCTATGTATATTTCATCTCACGTGCATGTATTACCGATGTATTAAAAAAATATAGTCATCTCTGGCCAGCGCGATGGCTCATGCCTGTAATCCCAGAACTTTGGGAGGCCGAAGCAGGTGGATCACAATGTCAGGAGTTTGAGACCAGCCTGGCCTAGATGGTGAATCTCTGTCTCTACTAAAAATACAAAAATTAGCTGGGCACAGTGGCAGGTGCCTATAATCCCAGCTACTTGGGAGGCTGAGGCAGGAGAATCACTTGAACCCAGGAGGCAGAGGTTGCAGTGAGCCGAGATCTCACCACTGCATTCTAGCCTGGGCAACAGAGCAAGACTGCATCTCAAAAAAAAAAAAAAAGTCATCCCCTATGAAAGAGAGATAATATCTTTTCTTCTTTTTTTATTCTTATTTTTTTTTAGACAGTCTCACTCTGTCACCCAGGCTGGAGTACAGTGGTATGATCATGGCTCACTGCAGACTTGAACTCCTGGGTTCAAGCAATCCTCCCACTTCAGCCACCTCAGTAGTTGGGTCTATAGGCGCTTATCAGCACATCCAACTACTTTTTTTCATTTTCTGAGAGATGGAGTCTTGCTATGTTGCCTAGGCTGGCATCAAACTCCTAGGCTCAAGCGATCCCTCCACCTCAGCTTCCCGAAGTACTGAGATTACAGGCCTGAGCCATCATGCCTGATCAAGCTTTTCTTTTCTTTTTTGTAGAGACGAGGTCTTGCTATGTTGCCCAGGCTGATTTGAACTCCTGGGTTCAAGCAATCCCACTCTCAAAGTGCTGGGATTATAGGCATGAGACACTGCACCTGGCCCCTTGACGTCTTTTTCAAGAGACTAAGAATCAGGCCAGAAGGGAGAGGTTCAGGTGAAGTTGACATCCAGACCCAACTAGGTCCAATCCAGCATGCCCAGGCCTGGTGGAACCACATGGAGCAGAACGGGCCCTTGACCAGTCCTGAGAATCCAGTGTTTCAACAGGATGCTTTGTTTTAGGGAACTAAAAACCCTACTAAAAATGGCTTCAACAAAGGAATCGTTTAGTTAACAAAGCAAGAATCCAGCAGCATAGTGGCTCCCAGGGTGTGGGAGTGGCCACTCAGTGGCTCATCAGCAGTACCAAGGGCCCCTGGTGGGGTTGAGATGGCTGCGGCATTTCCACATGGGCATTACCAAAACAGATGACCATTTTCACCAGTGTTTCCTTCCATGCACTTAAAAAAAAAAAAAAAACCCCTCCTCCACTGCCCCACCCCTCAATCCCCCTGGCCAGGAGGGGGACAGTCACATGGCCATAATCCACCAGTGATTGCAAAGGGAAGGTCACCAGCCTAGACCAGTCATGAGTGACCTTGTCTCAAGAGCAGCCTGCTCAGATGAGCAAGCACAAAATTGGATTCAGGGAGCAAGGATGGCTTTGGATAGGCAAACTGTCTTCCATACCCAGTGCTTGCCTGAAGAAGGGCTTAATGCTTGGGAACAATATTTCCAAGTGTAGCCTCTTCTCCAGCCCCAAAACCCTATTGAGAATAACCATCAAATTGCCAGCATTTTTCAATTTTCATGTAGATGTTTGACCTTCAGTTTTTACCCAGGGCTCTTTCAAACATTCTATCAGAGGCCAAATTCCGCCCTGGACAACGAATGCTTCTGGGAATATCCAAAGACACAAATACAAATTTGTATATTTGCATTCAAATATACAAGTAAATGTTCTACCATATCAGAAGTATGCTCTCCAAAAGGACAAATGCTCTATGACTTCACCTACATGAGGTGCCCAGGATTGCCAAATTCACGAAGACAGAAAATAGACAAGAGATCGGGAGTGGGAGTGATGGGGAGTGTTATGAATGTGTCTCCCCAAAAGCCATATACTGAAACCCTAACTCCCAGTCAGATGGTATTTGGGGATGGGGGCCTAGAGGGTGATTAGCTTTAGATGAGGACCTGAGGGTGAAGCATCCATGATGGGATCGGTGTCCTTCTAGGAAGAGGAAGAAACCAGAGCTCTCTTTCCACCATGTGAGGACGCAGAAGGAAGGTGGCCATCTGCAAGCCAAGCATACAGCCCTCACTAGAACCTGGAGCCTCCATGCCGACAACCTGGTCTTGGACTTCCCAGCCTCCAGAACAGTAAGAAGTACATTTCTATTTTTTCCCTTCATGGCAAAATAAATTTCTATTTTATTTCTATTGCTTAAGGCACCCAGTCTATGGTATTTTTTTACGGCAGCCCAAGCTCACTAAGTCGGGAGTTTGGGAATGGAATTTCACTTTTGGGTGAAGTTTCAGAGATAGATAGTGGTGATGGTTGCACAACAAAGTGAATGTACTTAATGGCACTGAATTCTACACTTGAAAATGGTTAAAATTGTAAATATTATGTTATGTATAATTTACCACAACATTTAAAAATGAATGTTCCCACAGGTCTTAGAGTGTCTGTCTTACAGGTGTGGAAACCAACGTGCAATCAGGCACTTGAATGACACGCCCAGCATCTTCCATGCAAGTTATGGGTGGAGATTGGAACCCAGGTCCTCTAACTCCAAGAATGGTGTGCCCCTTCCACAGCTCAGATGCCTCTCCCAACTCAGGCCACGTGTAGAAGGAAAATCCAAGCATGAGAGACAGTTCACCAGGAACAGAAAACAGATCTCTTGTGGTTATTATTAGCAGAGTGAGCAGCCGGGTATGGAGGGCACCAGCTGTGAAACTCTCACGGGAGGGAAAGCCAAGGTAAGTGGAGGGAACTCATGCCCCCACATCACAGCAGCAGTTACAGAGACCTCAAACTTTCCACCAGCAATCCCCACTTGCAGCCTCTTGGCTCTTGGGGGAAAATTAACACAGGTCCCAGGGCTGAAATTTTCCATGTTTAGTTTCAACCCAAAGGAAAATTTTGTTAGAAAGTTGAAAGGGTGTGACTATTTTTAAATAATGAAACATGGGGCCTTTTGCTTTTTTCCACCCTCCTCTTCAATTCAGATGGATAGACTGCAGAAGAAAATAAGGGAAGTTGGCTGGGAGTAGTGGCTCATGCCTGTAATCCCAGCACTTTGAGAGGCCGAGGTGGGCGGATCACCTGAGGTTGGGAGTTCGAGACCAGCCTGACTAACGTGGAGAAACCCTGTCTCTACTAAAAACACAAAATTAGCCGGGCGTGGTGGCTCATGCCTGTAATGCCAGCTGCTTGGGAGGCTGAGGTAGGAGAATTGCTTGAACCTGTGAGGCAGAGGTTGCAGTCAGCTGAGATCATGCCACTATATTCCAGCCTGGGCAACAAGAGTGAAACTCGGGAAGGGAAGGGGAGGGGAGTTAACATTTCATTCAGAGCCATATATCAGGAACTTGCTTTATCCTAGACCAACGGTTTTCAACTAGAAATGATTTTGTCCTCCACAGGACTTTGGCAATGTCTAGAAACATTTTTGACTGTCACAACTTGGGAGACGGGGAGTTGTTACCAAAATCTAGTGGGTAGAGATCACAGTTGCTCTTCAACATCTTTCAATACACAGGACAGAACCCACAACAGAGACGTATTCAGCCCCAAATATCAGTTGTGCTGAGGTTGAAACACCTTCTCCTAAGCTAAGAGTTCTCAAACTTGAGCATGCATAGAAAACCCCAGAGAGCTTGTGAAAACACAGGTTGCTAGATTCCCCCCAACCCCTACTCCCTGCCAGAGTTGCTGACTCAGTAGCTCTGGGGAACCATCCAAATTTGCATTTCTAACAAGTTCCCAGGTGACACTGATGCTGCTGGTCCAGGAACCGTACTTTGAACAGCACTGTGTTGGATCATCTTTGAAAAGGTCTTGGGACAATGGTACTGTTCTTCCTATCTTATGTCTTTGAGATCTAAGCTCTGAAGGAGAAGTGAAAAGTCACCCAGTCACACTGAGTCCCATAAGCTAGTAAGTAGTTTGATCTTCATACCAAGATCAGTATAATCTCTAGCCTCTAGGCATGTCCATAGGCTTTAGTGCTCAGCCACATGTCCAAGGAGCACCAGATAGTACCTTTGGTATGAATCTTCCCTTACCAACCTCAACAAATGGAGCTTGTAAGCTCCAGACTAAAGGGAACAACCTTAGAATTCTACAGTAGTGCTCTCCCAGAAACACTGCTTACACGTCTAGTCTTTTTAAATGGCCAGGCGCAGTGGTTCATGCCTATAATCCCAGCACTTTGGTAGGCCGAGGCGTGCGGATTGCCTGAGGTCGGGAGTTCGAAACCAGCCTGACAAACATGAAGAAACGCTGTAGCTACTAAAAACAAAAAAAAAGTAGCCAGGCATGGTGGTGCATGCCTGTAATCCCAGCTACTCGGGAGGCTGAGGCAGGAGAATTGCTTGAACCCGGGAGGCGGAGGTTGCAATGAGCTGAGATCGCACCATTGCACTCCAGCCTGGGCAACAAGAATGAAACTCCATCCCAAAAAATAATAATAATTATAAGCTCACTATTTAAAGGTCCTCTGTGTTAAAGCCTTTTGCAGGTTCTAAGAACATTTCATAGAAGAACCATATTTATCCAGGTTTCCATGCCCAATTTACTTAATGGGAGGACCTACGTGTTTGGCGGATCCATTTGACCACATTTGATCCATTCATTGCATTGTTTGTACCCATAAGCTAGAAATTTTTTCTTTCCACTTAGACGCACCGTGGGACATCCCTCTGCCATATCTTACATCACACTTGAACAGTGTAATGGAAATAACATTAGACTGGGAGTCGGGAGACTTGGGCTCCAGAAGAAGGGAAAAAGAAGTCTCAGGGTGGAATATTGCAACATCTTGTCTTCTCCCGAGAAGGGCTGCTGGATTCCCTTGCTGATGAGGAATTACCAGGGAGTCACCTTGCTACATGGTTCATCACTGTCATCCCTCACTTCAGAAAAATTAAATTATTCAAAGGTCACATAAGAGGTCAATGGCAGAATGAAGGCAACGGGGAGCAAGAAAAAAAAAATGTAAGTGAAATTCCCAAATTTTTAGTCCTTTAGTTCAAATCACTAGACAATAACCCCTTTATTAGAAATGACTTCTTATGGCCGGGCACAGTGGCTCATGCCTGAAATCCCAGAACTTCAGGAGGCTGAGGCGAGTGGATCACATGAGGTCAGGAGTTCGAGACCAGCCTGGCCAACATGGCAAAACCCCATCACTACTACAAAAAATTAGCTGGGCATGGTGGCACACGCCTGTAGTCTCAGCTACTTGGGAGGCTGAGGCAGGAGAATTGTTTGAGCCGGGGAGGCAGAGGTTACAGTAAGCTGAGATTGTGTCACTGCACTCCGGCCTGGGCGACAAGAGGGAGACTCCATTTCAAAAAAAAAAAAAAAGAAAGAAAGAAATGTCTTATTAGACAGGTGTGGTGGCTCATGCCTGTAATCTCAGCACTTTGGAAGGCAAAGGTGGGAGGATTGCTTGAGCCAGGAATTCAAGATCAGCTTGGGCAACATAGTGAGACCATCTCTATAATAAATATTAAATTATTTTAAAAAATGAAATGTTTGGCCGGGCGTGGTGGCTCACACCTGTAATCCCAGCACTTTGGGAGGCTGAGGCGGGCAGATCACGAGGTCAGGCGATGGAGACCATCCCAGCTAACAGGGTGAAACCCCATCTCTACTAAAAATACAAAAAAAAAAAAAATTCGCCAGGCCTGGTGGCACACACCTGCAGTCCCAGCTTCTAGGGAGGCTGAGGCAGGAGAATCGTTTGAACCTGGGAGACGAAGGATGCAGTGAGCCGAGATTGCACCACTGAACTCCAGCCTGGGCTACAAAGTGAGACTTTGTCTCAAAAAAAAAAAAAAAAAACAAACAACAACAAAAAAAAAAAACAGAAAAGAAAGAAGGAAAGGTTTTATTATACCGAATGACTTTTTTAAAAAATCGATTGCTCAGAAAGAAGCACGGGATGAAAACCAAACAAACAGCCGGGCGCGGTGGCTCACGCCTGTAATCCCAGTACTTTGGGAGGCTGAGGCGGGTGGATCACGAGGTCAAGAGATCGAGACCATCCTGGTCAACATGGTGAAACCCCGTCTCTACTAAAAATACAAAAATTAGCTGGGCATGGTGGCATGTGCCTGTAATCCCAGCTACTCAGGCAATTCTCCTGCCTCAGCCTCCTGAGTAGCTGGGATTACAGGCACATGCCACC
>NW_022436942.1:76080190-76114220 GCF_009761245.1 Sapajus apella
GCACTTTGGGAGGCCAAGGAGAGAGGATCACTTGAGCCCAGGAGTTCGAGACCAGTCTGGACAACATACGGAGACCCTGTCTCTACAAAAACAAAACAAAATATTAGCTAGGTGTGGTGGTGCACACCTGTGGTCCCAGCTACTTGGGAGGCTGTGGTGGGAGGATCACTTGAGCCCAGGAAGTTGAGGCTGCAGTGAGCCATGATCGTGCCTCTGCACTCCAGCCTAAGGAATGGAGTGAGACCCTGTCTCAGAAAAACCACACACGGCCAGGCGCAGTGGCTCACGCCTGTAATCTTAGCACTTTGGGAAGCTGAGGTGAGTGAATCGCCAGAGGTCAGGAGTTGGAGACCAGCCTGGCTAACATGATGAAACCCCATCCCTACTAAAAATACAAAAAGAAATTAGCCGGGCATGGTGGCAGGTGCCTGTAATCCCAGCTACTTGGAAGGCTGAGGTAGGAGAATAGCTTGAACCCGGGAGGCAAAGGTTGCAGTGAGCTGAGATCGTGCCACTGCACTCTGGCCTGGGCAATAAGAGAGAGACTTCCATCTCAAAACACACACACACACACACACACACACACACCACCCTCCCCCAACTGGAACATTTTTGTCTTTCTCATTTGTCCTTATGCCTCTCAAACAAAGGGCTCTTACAACACATTATCTCCACTTCTTCCATTCCTTCCTTTTAGAACTCTTCTCTTTTTGTCTCCAGCCTTTCAAAATTCCATCTTCATAGGCCAATTTCAGACTTTTCAAAGCATTTTTTCCCATACTGGCTTCTAGGAAAAGGCAGAAATTCCTACATACCAAGAGTCAGCAAACTACTGCCCAGAGGTCAAATCTGGCCCTCAGCCTGTTTTTGTAAATAAAGTTTTATTGGAATACAGCCACAACCATTAATGTGTATTGTCATCTGTGGCTGCTTCTGTGCTCTAAGCGCAGAGCTGAGTAGTTGCCACAGAGACTGTATGACCCCAAAAGCTTAAAATATTTACTATACAGCTCTTTAAAGAAAAGTTTGCTGACATCTGTGCTATGTGCAAAAAAAAAAAAAAAAAAATCAATTTCATGAGAAGTTGCTTTTAAAGTGAATTTTTATAAATAGCATTGCATCTCTACTCCAAATGCAGGACTGTGGCTGCCTTGTCTCCTGTCACATAAACAGCACAAGACACAGCACCCAGCTGTACTCAATAATTATTTGATGAGCCAAATGAATGAATTACTAATGAAACATAGGGGAAACTGGGATGACACCCTATCATTTTTTTTTAAGATGGGGTCTTGCTCTGTCACCCAGGCTGGAGTGCAGTGGTGTGATAATGGCTCACTGCAGCGTCAACCTCCCAGGCTCAAGAATCTTCCCACCTCAGCCTCCCAAGTAGCTGGGACTACAGGTGCACACCACCATGCCCTGCTGAGTTCTGTATTTTTGGCAGAGACAGGGTTTTGCCATGTTACCCAGGCTGGTCTCAAGCTCCTGGGCTCAAGTGATCCTCCCACCCTGGCTTCCCTGGTGCTGGGGTTACAGGCATGAGCACTGCACCCAGCGAGACCATATATAGACTAAAAATGTCTTTTCAAAAAGAGTGACCAAGTCTCTAAAGAATCAGTGAGGCTCAGTTTTCTCCTCTTAGGTGAGAACCAACATTTTCCACCCCTTGTACTTTGCACTGTAGGCTGTGGCCTGTGAACCTGAAAGTGTCATACACCCTACTAGGTGCGAAGCTTGTAGGCTCTCTGCGTGAAGATCTGGGTCCAAATCCGCCTTACCACCCACTGCCTGTGTGAATTGGGTCAAGTCCCACATCTCTCTGAACCTTCTATCCTCAACTGTAAATTGAGAATTCCATCACCCACTGCAAATGGACTGTTGTGAGATTCAGGTAGAATAAAACAAGATCAAAGAGAGCACCCAGGAGTACCCAGAACATAGTAGGTGCTCACTTTTCACAATATCTGGAAGAGAGGTAAAATCAAGGCCAAGAACAGGGTAAGGGGAGTAAGGCATTCACTTTGGGTGCAAAATATAAGAAGGTTCCAAAAACTCAGTAACCAAGATAAATAATATGTTAATGCAGCATTTTAAAAAGTCAAAACTTATACCCAGAAAATCCACAAAAAAACAAAATTCAAAATTCTTAAAGACAGGATCTAATAGTGCCAGCATTAGGATGAGGAGTGAAGTGAATTGTACATATGCCAGGTCACAGGCTGTCTCTTAGTAAAATGTTGATATTTTGTTTATCATAAACTTCTGTGTTAATTTTTACCTTTAAACAGTGCATTAAAATATTACATGGATGGGCACAGTGGCTCATCCCTGTCATCCCGACACTTTGGGAGGCCATGGCAGGAGGATTACTTGAGGCCTGGAGTTCCAGGCCAGCCTGGGCAACACAGAGACCTCATCACTAAAAAAAAAAATTAATAAAAAATTAGCCGGGTGATATGGTTTGGCTCTGAGTCCCCACACAAATCTCAAGTAGAGCTTTAATCCCCACATGTTGGAGGAGGGACCCGGTGGGAGGTGATTGAATGATGGGAGTGGACTTCCTTCTTGCTGTTCTCATAAGACCTGGTTGTTTGAAAGTGAGTAGCCTTTCCCCTCTCCCTTCCCTCTCCCCCTCCCCTCCTTCTCTCCCTTTCCTGCTCTGACCTTACCTACTTCCCCTTCACCTTCCACTGTGATTGTAAGTTTCCTAAGGCCTCCCCACCCCATGCTTCCTATACAGCCTATGGAACTGTGAGTGCATTACACCTCTTTTCTTCATAAATAACCCAGTCTCAGGGATGTTGCTATAGCAGTGTGAGAATGGACTAATATACCAGGAATGGTGGCACTATGTCTCAAGTCCCAGCTACTCAGGATGCTGAGGCAGGAGGATCGCTTGAGGCCAAGAGTTCAAGACCAGCGTGGGCAACACAGTCACACCCTGGCTCTACAAAATATTTTAAAATTAGCCAGGTGTCATGGCATACACCTGTGCCTGTAGTTCCAGCTGCTCAGGAGGCTGAGCTGGGAGGATCACCTGAGCCCAGGACTTTGAGGCTGCAGTGGGCCATGATCACGCCACTATACTCCAGCCTGGGTGACAGTGAGGTCCTGTCTCTAAATATATATATATAAAATATATATTACTGACATTTTGATGCACCCACACAAACATTGTGCCCAGGGGAGTACCTCATTGGTCTTACCCTACTCCAGGCTCTGGGTAGAGGCCTACCAAATATCTCATTTGCACAAGAAAATTCCCCAAGCCCAGTGGTCCTCAAACTTGGCTACACATAGAATTCAACCAGGGGAATTAAAACTATAATAATAGGCCAGGTGCAGTGGTTCACACCTGTAATCCCAGCACTTTGGGAGGCCAAGGCAGGTAGATCGCAAGGTCAGGAGTTCAAGACCAGCCTGACCAACATGGTGAAACCCCCATCTCTACTAAAAATACAAAAATTAGCTGAGGTTGGTGGCGCACACCTGTAATCCCAGCTATTCAGGAGGCTGAGGCAGGAGACTCGCTTGAACCAGGGAGATGGAGGCTGTAGTGAGCCAAGATTGTGCCACTGCACTCCAGCCTGGGCAACAGAACGAGATTGTCTCAAAATAAATAAATCAATCACACACACACACACACACACACACACACACACACACACACAGAGCAATGACTCAAAATGGAGAGATGTAGGGGCAGTGTTGGAATTTGACAATTTTTTTAAAAGACCTCTAGTCTTCATACCTATTAGGACTTCACAGCTACTAGGATGGGTATAATAAAAAACACAGACCATAACAAGTATTCATGAGGATGTGGTGAATGTGCAGCCCTGCTGCATTGCTGGGGGAATGTAACATGGTGGAGCTGCTATGGAAAAGTTTGGCAGTTCCCCAAAATATTAAACACAGAGTCATCATATGACCTAGAAATTCTACTCCTAGGTATATACCCAAGAAAACTAAAAATATCATATCAAAACTTGTACATGAGACCGGGCACAGTGGCTCTTGCCTGTAATCTCAACACTTTGGGAGGTCAAGGTGGGTGGATCACCTAAGGTCAGGAGTTCGAGACCAGCCTCGCTAACATAGTGAAACCCTGTCTCTACTAAAAATACAAAACTTAGCCAGGTATCGTGGTGGGTGCCTGTAATCCCAGCTACTCGGGAGGCTGAGGCAGAAGAATCACTTGAACCCAGAGGCAGAGAGGTTGCAATGAGGCAAGAACGTGCCACTGCACTCCAGCCTGGGCAACAAGTGAAACTTCATCTCAAAAAAAAAAAAAAAAACTTGTACATGAATGTTCATAGCAGCACTGTTTATAACAGCCAAAAGGTAGAACAACCCAAATGTTCTTCAACAAATGAATGGACAAAAAAATGTGGCAGAGCCACGCAATGAATATTACTCAGCCACGAAAAAGGAATGAAGTACTGATACATGCTACAACATAGATGAACCTCAAAAACACTACACCGAATGGAAGAAGCCAGACACAAAAGGTTACATTTGGTATGATTCCACTGAAATAAAATGTCTAGAAAAGATAACCCTATGGAGACAAGAAGTAGATTAGTGGTTGCCAGGGGCTGGTGGGAGGTGGACTAGGGAATGACTGCTAATGTGAGCTTCCTCTTGGGATGATGAAAATGTTCTGGAATTAGTGGTGGTTTTGCACAACTTATTATTTATTTATTTATTTATTTTTTTTTGAGATGTTTTACTCTTGTTGCTCAGGCTGGAAGGCAACAGCTGGATCTCAGCTCAATGCAACCTCCGCCTCCTAGGTTCAAGCAAGTCTCCTGCCTCAGCCTCCCAAGTAGCTGGGATTACAGGTGTGCACCACCATGCCCGGCTAATTTTTGTATTTTTAGTAGAGATGGGATTTCGCCATGTTGGCCAAGCTGGTCTCAAACTCCTGACTTCAGGTGATCCGTCAGCCTCAGCCTCCCAAAGTGCTGGGATTACAGGCATAAGCCACCGCACCCAGCCTGTACAACCTTACAAGTATACTCAAAAACCACTGAATACTTTAAGAGGATAAATTTCATGGTATATGAATTATATCTCAGTTTTTTTTTTTTAATTCTCCCCAGGTGATTCTAATATGGAGCCAAGGAACGCAGTCTCCATCTTTATAAGATGGGTATGCAGTCATCACCCTCTATTAGGTAAGGGCTTCTCTAAGGTTAAGGATCCAGTGTTCACACTGGAAGAAACTAACAAGACAGGCACTGTGCCAACGGGGCAGTGACGCTTCATTGGCCTAACCAGGAGGTGTCAGAGTGGAGAGGTTTCTTCCTCTCCGCCCCGTTCCTCTTCGCCCAAGTCCGCAGGGACTGATGCTCAGCTTGAGGGAGGAGGGGAGCGGCCACACGTTCGTCATCAGGAATTACCGTTTCATGAACAGCCAACTCCCAGCTGTGACAGATGCCGGTTCCAGGCCACATTATGCACAGCAGAAATGATCTGGAGGGGGGAAACACACCAGGGCAGGGGTGCCAAGGAAATACGAACTAAGAATACCTTTGGCAGTCAGCACGCTGTGCTGAAAGGTGAGAAGGTTGCTTTCCCTGACCCAGCAAGTCTGAGATCTCGGCTTCTTTTAAGAGAAAAAGAAAGCACTCCGGTCTACCCAGCACCCTCCATTGTCAGGAGGCATGAAAGGTTGACTAGGAAACCACATTGGCTTTGCAGTATCCAAAAATATAATCAAAGCTTACTGGTGCCTCCTGCGATTCCCAGGCGAGAGGCCGAATTCTGTCTTCACACTGTCCCCATTACCTGGCTGAACAGACACGCCTTTGAGGTAACAATGGCCTTCTGGAGTGGGGAAGGAAAATTCTGCCCCTGTGGAAATCCCCTTTGGTACAAAAATAAGCACGAGGCTGGTAATTTTTCTATTTTTTTTAAATGTGAGCTAGGTGACTTGGGTGCTAGCTCTTTGCAATGCTAAGAAACCTGCAGATGTGAGATCCTGAATACAGCAGAAACCACCAAGCAGATGTCAGACAAATATAATGGGCTTCGTTCCCCAAATTGTTGGGAATATTGTTTTATTTTCCTATGAAAACACCCCCACAGAAGTTTTAGTTGGCTTGAGAATATAGCCACCCACGCGAACGGGTTGGCAGTCTATTGTACACACCGTCTGTGTGTGTCTGTGTGTGTGTGCACACATACACGCAGTCATATGGTATACTCCATCAGCAACCTAACAACACTCCCAGGTGACTTCCTGGCCAATTTCAATAGTAAGAAACACACCAAACAGCTTCCTGTGAACGCTCCCAGCCTCCTGCCCATCAGCCACCTGCCAACCAGTTATCCATCTTGAGGGTTAGGTGACTCAAAGGCACTTCAAAAGAGTGATGGGATCATGAACACTTACAGCGAATGGTCAATCTTCCCCTTGAAGTAACTGTCTTGGTACAGAGTTCAATGCAATCACATTTCAAAAGCCTTCTGGTTTAAGAAGAGGTCAGTGAAGCATTTTTGTCTTCCACTTTCTTCAGGAAAACAGTAGGAGGTTTTGGTGTAGCTGTTTTGGTTCCTTTTTTTTTGTCGTTGTTTGTTTTTGAGACAGGTTCTCACTCTGTCGCCCAGGCTGGAGTGCAATGGTGCCATCTTGGCTCACAGCAACCTCTGCCTCCCAGGTTCAAGCAATTGTCCTGCCTCAGCCTCCCAAGTAGTTGTGATTACAAGCACCCGCCACCATGCCCAGCTAATTTTTGTATTTTTGGTAGAGATGGGGTTTCACTATGTTGGCCAGGCTGGTCTCGAACTCCTAAACTCAAGTGATCCACCTGCCTCAGCCTCCCAACGTGCTGGGATTACAGGCATGAGCCACCATGCCTGATGTTTAAAAAAAAAATGTGGGTACATAGATGTATATATTTATGGGGTACAGTGTCCATCAACAGATGAATGGATAAAGAAAGTATGGTACAGATACACAAGGGATACTGTTCAGCCAAAAAAGAAAATGAGATCCAGTCATTTGCAACAACATGGATGAACCGGAGATCACTGCGTTAAGTGGATTAAGCCAGGCACAGAAAGACAAACATCACATGTTCTCAGTTATGTGTGGGATCTAAAAATCAAAATAATTGAACTCTTTGTTCTTGTTTGGGTGGGGTAAGGTCTAGCTAACATAAATTCCCACTTGGAGACAGGGAGCAGGACCCAATAACTTAGAAGGTTCTTCTTTCTCTTTAGACTGTTTATTTAAAGTCCCTCGCTTCATAGAACCTTGGTGCAAATGATCTCATTTCATCTTTGGTATGTACATCTTAGACATATCACTGACACTTAGCATGTGAAAAATACCCAAAAATCTCTGCTTATTCCAAAGTCAAACTTCCAGCAACTCCACCCCCAGTTTGGGATAGAACCGTGAAATCAACTGTAGATAGAAGCCTATGAGAAGTGAAACAAGGTTGGGCATGGTGGCTCATGCCTGTAATCCTACTCTTTGGAAGGCTAAGACTGGAAGATCATTTGAGGCCTGAATTTAAGACCAGCCTGGGCAATATAACAAGATCTTATCTCTACAAAGATAAAAAAAATTAGCCAGGCATGGTGGCGCACACCTGTATTCCCAGCTATTCAGGACGCTGAGGTAGGAGGATTGCTTGAGCCCAGGAGTTCAAGGCCACAGTGAGCTATGATCATGCCACTGCACTCCAACCTGGGCAAAAGAAATTGGCCAGGCGTGATGGCTCATGCCTGTAATCCCAGCACTTTGGGAGGCCAAGGCAGGCAGATCATATAGTCAGGCATTTGAGACCAGCCTGGCCAACTTATCAAAACCCTGTCTCTACCAAAAATACAAAAATTAGCCAGGCATGGTGGTGCGTACCTATAATCCCAGCTACTCGAGAGGCTGAGGCAGGAGAATCGATTGAATCCAGGAGGCAGAGGTTGCAGTTAGCTGAAATTGCACCACTGCATACCAGCCTGGGTGACAGAGAGACTCCGTCTCAAAAAAAAAAAAAAAAATTAGAAAACTAAAAAATGAATAAAGCATTTTTTTGAAAGAAGGAGTTAGTTTTCCCAAAGCCCATGCACCAACATCTAAGTGTTTTCTTCAAGGAGGCCGTGGTAGGCAGAACCCTAAGATGACCCCACGATCTCGAACGCTGCCCCTGGTACTCTGTCCTTGTACAGCCCCTCCCCCTCTGTGTGACGGAACACGTGACTTGCTTTTAGCCAACAGAATATGGCAAAGGAGATGGGATATCACTCCCATAATTATAACTCATTATCTAAAACTCTGTTTTAACACATTGGAGAGAAAGATTTTCTTGCTGGCCTTGAAGAGGCAAACAGCCATGTTGTGAACATGAAGAGGGCCGCACAGCAACGGGCAACTCAGGAAGACGTCTAGGAGGTGAAGTTGGTCTCCACTCAGCAGTCGTAAGAAGCTGGGACCCTCAGAAAGCTGCAAGGACATGAAATCTGCCAACAACTCCAATGACCTTAGAAGCACAGCCTTCAGATGAGAATGTAGCCCAGCCAACACTTGGTCTCCTTGTGAGACACTGAGCAAAGGACCCAGCTCAGCCATGCCTGGAGGTCTGATCCATGCAAACTGTGAGATAATAAGCGTGTGTTGTTTTAAGCAACTATGTTTGTGATCATTTGCATCCAGCAATAGAAAACGAATGCAGAGGCCCTTGACTACTTATTCAGAGACTCATTGACCCAACAAAGAGGCTATTGACTCTTACTCAATACATAAATTCAGGTGTATATTTTTCTAGAAGTCAGCTAAAAAGAATCAAAATACTAGCAAGACGTATCCATCAGGAACAGACCTTGTAAGAAAGAAGTCTTGACAGCAGCTAAAGAAAAGGTGCTATGGTCAGTCTTTAGCACACAGTGGGTCCTCAAAGAACATTAGATGGATGCTTCCAGGGAAGGGAGAATAAAACAGGAAAACAGACATAAAATTAACAATACTGTTGACTACTATGTATTGAAAATGTAATGTGTGCCATGTACAATGCTAGAGACTGCATATACGTGTTTCATCCTTACAGGAGGCATAACAAGTTAATTATTAATTGGGTTTCCAAGATATTCAAGACAGGTAAGCCCAACTTACAGCTTGTAACCCACTGCTTTTTACTATCTTTCTTAAACACAACTGCATTATGACCAAATCCCGTATTTAAGAATGCACCCAATAGGTGAAGGGGAGGAAGGCAGCAAATCACACTGCCATGTGTGTACCTATGCAACAATCTTGCATGTTCTTCACATGTACCCCAAAACCTAAAATGCAATTTAAAAAAACTGCGAAACTGTTAAAAAAAAAAAAAAAGAATGCACCCAACATGACAATCAATGTGTTAAGTCACACACTCACTATAGAAGCTAGTGCCTCTATACTATTAGCTGTGAAAAGCAAGCATGATGTGTAAGGCAGATAAGTTCTGGATTGCATGGATCTTCGATTGAACACAGTCAATTCATGTGCCTCCAAACCAAGCAGCGGTTTTGGCAAAGATGCCTTTTCTCTTCAAAATCCTTAGAACAGCATGGCAAGACATCAAATCATTAAGACCAAAACACGGTTTCATCTTTCCCAGCAGAGAACCTGGTGGCATAATAATTTCAGCATCAAGGGCTCTTCCAAAATAAGTCAGCTTGACACTGGGGAAGAGGAGATTAGCGTCGTGACAAACGCTCATGAATGAAACACCGCACAATGCGTCATGGAAGGAGAGGAACCAGGGCCGGGTGACGCGAGTAAGACACTCACCATGGGTGCAAAATGGGAGGGGTGCGAAAAAACTTCAGGAATATGACAAATAAATACTAAAGTAGACAATAAACATATGATACAATAATAAATATACACCAACATACAAATAAACTATGCAGTATTTTAATGCATTGCTTTCTTTTCTTTTTGAGACAGAGTCTCGCTCTGTCACTCAGGCTGGAGTGCAGGGGTGCAATCTCAGCCCACTGCAACCTCCGCCTCCCAGGTTCAAGCAATTCTCGTGCCTCAGCCTCCGGAGTAGCTGGGACTACTGACACCCACCACCACGCCCAGCTAATTCTTTGTATTGTAGTAAACATGAGGTTTCACCATATTGCCCGGCGGGTCTCAAAGTCCTAACTTCAGGCAGTCAGCTAGCCTAGGTCTCCCAAAGTGCTGTAATTACAGACATAAGCCACCGCACCCAGCCTTAATGGAAATACTTTTAAAAGTTAAAATGAAAAAAATATATGTGACAAAATATTCTTTTTAAAGGTGGGGGGTGTGGTTAGTTGGTTGTTTTAAGACCTTGCATTTACTGTGCAATAAGAACTGTCATTTACAATCCACCAATTATTCACAGACCTGTGAGGCCATCACCTGTGCTGCTGGTAGGTTTACAAGGGTTCACTGCGGCGTGCAAACAGGTTAGATAAAACAGGACTTTATATATAGTCTTTTTTTTAATTGTAGAGTTTTACTACCTTTTCCACTCTGCTCAAAATATGGGAGGACATTTTAATAAGTGTACAGAGGGGCACATATTTTTCCTTTGACCTCATGATCCAATATGACTTCTTAGCTCCAGGAGAAACTGTCAAAACTACCTTTCTCTTAGCTAGCATGTATTCACCAGTTAAGGACTTCCATCTTCAGGAATCCTGAATGGCCAAACAATTTCTAAGTAAATGAATGTGATTTCAAACTCAGTTTGAAAATTTGAAAATTCTCGATGCAATGAAATATGTTTATGCTTGCTAAATGAGAATTACCAGTTGGCCGGGCGTGGTGGCTCATGCCTGTAATCCCAGGATTTTGGAAGGCCGAGGCAGTGAACCACATAAATTTGATTTTTGAATAAACGAATATTTTTTAGTGTAAGTATATCCCAAATATTGCATGAGGTATACTTATGTTTTATTTAAGTGTTCATTGTTTACTCGAAATTCAAATTTTGGTCCGGCGCGGGGGCTCACGCCTGCAATCCCAGCACTTTGGGAGACTGAGGCAGGCGGATCACAAGGTCAGGAGATAGAGACCATCCTGGCTAATACGGTGAAACTCCCATCTCTACCAAAAGTACAAAAAATTAGCCAGGTGTGGCGACACGTACCTGTAGTCCCAGCTACTCGGGAGGCCGAGGCAGGAGAATTGCTTGAACCCGGGAGGCAGAGGTTGCAGTGAGCCAAGATCGCACCACTGCTCTCTAGCCTGGGCAACAGAGCAAGACTCCATCTCAAAAAAAAATTTAAAAAGAAAGAAATTCAAATTTTACTGGCCTTCCTACATCTGGCAATCCTGCCTAGGGGCAAACAGCTCAAATATCCCAGTCAAACCCCTCCCATATCGCTGCAGGAGAATGCATGCAATCCATATCACTGATGATGACCAAAACAACATTTTACATAATCTTACCTATTTAAAGAAGCAACATATTTTTTGAAATATGTGCATTTAAAAAATAAGACTTTGAGGCCGGGCACTATGGCTCATGCCTATAATCCCAGCACTTTGGGGGACCGAAGCAAGAAGACTGCTTGAGGCCAGGAGTTTGAGGCCAGCCTGGGAAACAGAGGGAAACTCCATTTCTACAAAAAAATTAGTTGGGTGTGATGGAGCATGCGTGTAGTCCCAGTTACTTGGGAGGCTGGGGTGGGAAGACTGCTTAAGGCCAGGAGTTCAAGGCTGCAGTGAGCTATGATCATGCTACTGTACTCCAGCCTGGGTGACAGAGCTAGACCCCATCTCAAAAATCAATCAATCAATCAATCTTTGAATGGCTTGGTCAAAAAAGATTCCATGATATCTTGTCTCCAAAAAAAAAAGAAAGAAGGAAATCAAAATTTTAAAAAATAGTTCACACAGTAGTCCCAGAAAGAGAAAACATCACGGGTAAGGTGGATGAACAAGAAATATGTCTTCCCTGATGTTATACAAAGAAGCAAGAGCTGTGATCATCAGGCCCCTTAATCAGACCCTCAGGGGTTCATATCTGGGAGACCAGCCTCACAGGGATTTTCTCCATACCTGCATGTGCTTCTGATATATTCAGTATCTAAACTCATTGAATGAAATTGTACTTCTATGAATGAAGTTCATAGAACTTGAACTTAGTTCGCAGAAGATGTCACTGGAAGTGTCTGGTATAGAGTTCCACCAGTTCTCAGCTAGCCAGGTGGAGATGGATATTACAGGAGAATTCAAAAGTGCAGCCTCTGCCATTCGTATTAACATTTTCCACATCAACACTTGGTTTAAATGCAGGCTGTCTTTAAGAAACTAGAAAATGGATTTTAGTGGCCTTATAACCCCTCTTCCACATTAAAGAAAAATCATAGTACTTTCCATATATGAGATACCCACTAAGTGCCGGTATCCTACTAAGTGTTTTATATACTTTTCTTTGCTCAATTCTCCCCATCACCCTGGGAAAGAAGAAATATTATTATTCCCATTTTATGGGTGAGAACATAGTGGCTTTAAGCATGCTGAATCACTTAGCCAAGGTCACAGAGCTGATAAGTGGCAGATCCCAAACTCAAACCCCACTGTGTCTACTCCCCAAGAAGATGATCTTGGTGTTTCCAAAACTTGTTACCTGCACACCATCCCTCTGAACTTTGCCAAAGCCACTGCTGTTTATTGACAATCAGCAATTGCTACTTATTTAAAATATGTATTCTGGCTGGGCACAGTGGCTCACGCCTATAATCCAAGCACTGTGACAGGCCAAGGTGAGCAGATCACTTGAGGTCAGGAGTTCGAGACCAGCCTGGCCAACATGGCGAAACCCTATCTCTACTAAAAGTGTAAAAATTAGCCAGGCATGGTGGTGTGTGCCTGTAGTCCCAGCTACTCAGGAGGCCAAAGCAGGAGAATTGCTTGAACCTGGGAGGCGGAGGTTGCAGTGAGCAGAGATTGCGCCACCGCACACCAGCCTGGCGACAGAGCTAAGACTCCGTCTCAAAAAAAAAAAGAAAGAAAAAAATAATTATAGAGGTGATCATACTAGTTAACATTCATTCATTCATTCCACAAATATTGGTTGGGTACCAACTATGAGCCCAGCACTGTTCCAGGTGCAAGAGATACATGGATGAGAAACATTTAAAAAAAAAAAAAAAAACACTTGCCGGCTGGGCGCAATGGCTCATGCCTGTAATCCTAGCACGTTGCGAGGCCGAGACAGGCAGATCACCTGAGGTCAGGGGTTCAAGACCAGCCTGGCTGACATGGGTGAAACCCCATCTCTACTAAATATACCAAAAACAATTAGCTGGGCATGGTGGCAGGTGCCTGTCTTCCAGCTACTTGGAAGGCTGAGGCAGGAGAATCGCTTGAACCCAGGAGGCGGAGGTTGCAGTGAGCCAACATTGCACCATTACACTCCAGCCTGGGTGACGAGCAAAACTCTGTCTCAAAAACAAGCAAACAAAAAACTGCTTGCCTTGATCACCTGAGATCAGGAGTTCGAGACCAGCCTAGCCAACCTGGTGAAACCCTGTCTCTAAAAATACAAAAATTAGCTCGGCATTGTGATACATGCCTGCAGTTCCAGCTACTTGGGAGGCTGAGGCAGGAGAAGCACTTGAACCTAGGAGGCAGAGGTTGCAGTTAGCCAAGATCGTGCCATTGCACTCCAGCCTAGGCTCCAAGAGCAAAACTCCTTCTCAAAAAATAAAAATAAAAAAGAAAGCTTGCCTTCACAGAGTTTCTACTCTAGGGAGGTACAAGCTTTTGATGTGCTCAGGATTCTCTTGTTGATTCCTTACAGCAGCAGTTCTCATGTTCAGTGAGCATCAAATCCCCTGGAGGTCTTGTTAAAACACACATCACTGGCCAGGCATGGTGGCTCATGCCTGTAATCTTAGCACTTTGGGAAGTGAAGGTGGGATGATCACTTGAGGCCAGGGCAACATAGTGAGGCCCCCGTTTCTACAAAAAATAAACAAAATTAGCCAGGCATGGTGGCATACACCTGTAGTCCTAGCTACTCAGGAGGCTGAGGCAGGAGGATCACTTGAACCCAGGGAGGTGGAGGCTGCAGTGAGCCGTGATCTCAGCACTGCACTCCAGCCTGAGTGACAGAGCGAGACCCCGTCCAAAAAGATCGGAAAATCTGTATCTCTAACAAGTGTCTGGGTGATGCTTCTGCTGCTGCTGGTCAGGAACGCCTCCTTGGGAACCACGGCCCTTCAATAATTCTCTGAGGGAGGTGCTTTCATTATCCCCTTTGGATAGATGGGGAAACTGAAGCTCATGGAGGTTAAATTACTCACTTACAGAGCACCGTAAGTGACAGCACCAAGATTCACACCTGGTTCTTTCTGACCCAATGTCTACATGAGCCATTGCACCAAACCGCCCTCGTTCTGGATGGGGGCGTCCTGACATGCTGACGCTGCAGAGATGAAACAGGTGCACTTTCTTTCAGCCAGCTTTATAAAGCTCAAGGAAATGAGTCTGCCAGCCTGTGAATCCAGGTGTGCTGGGTCTGCGTGCTCAAGACAACGCTCAGCAGGTATCTCAGGTGAGATCTGGTCTCTAGGCGAAGACACAACAGCTGCACCCCTGTCCCAACACCATCCGCTAACTAATCTACGGGGCTGGATTGACGTCAGCCACAGTGGAAACTGCTCTCCCGCCCTGACCTGTTTAGAGATTAAGAGAGCACAGAACACACACACACACAGAGAATATCAGAAAATGTGAATGGAAAAATCTGTAAGGAAACCAACCACCTGTAAGAGTACAAGGCTAAAGTGAGTTAACCTTACATTATTTAGTCATGAAATGCAAATGAAGAGAAATTAATGTGCTAGCTCTCCAGAAATATCTGAAGAGAGAATTGTAACCACAACAAATTTTTTTAGTTTTTTTTCTTTTTTTTTCCCTATAAAGCTATATAACATGAAATTCATAATCATCTTTTCACTGCCCCTCTTTGAGAGCTGTTAATTTACTGAAAAGGTATTCAAAACAATCATACTCCTTGTCTTCTAGAGAGAAAAAAACCAACTAGAAGTTTCTACTGAGATCTGGAAGGTACTGGAAGATTCAGGTTGGTAAAACAAAGGGATAATTAGTTTCCAAGAAGGAAGAATATAAATAAGAAAAGGAAACATTTGGGGTGGATATTTGCAAGAAGGTGATTGACAGCAATCAATATACAATATGGCATGAATATCTTTACTTCATATCTCATGTTGAAGTGAAAATGATTTATATATGGAAAAGCTAAACAGAGAACATATTTAAATGAACTTATCACATATCTCATATATCCATTTACATATATTGCTGAAAAACTCAGGAAAAAATAATTTTAAAACTCATTAACTTTGGCTTTGGGCCTTTTCATTAAGGCTGATTATTGACCGAGTTTGGCTTTCTTCTCTATTACACTGTTGAATCCACTGGGACGGGTGCTGAGCAAGGCTCTGCTTTGAGAGAAATCTGAACAAATGCATAAGCGCAGCCCCCACCTTCACCTTTAAGGAACCTCATCAAAATAAAATATTCCTAAACAACCAGCCATAGCAGTAGAACTCAACCAAAGCACAATTCAGAAAAGCTGCCCTTTCTACTATTTGGAGAACGTCCACAGCTTAGGTCTTTACACATCTCTGTGACACAAGCACGGAAAGTTAATCTTTGGGATCCGAACAAAGAATCCACAGGATTCTAAGGCCAAAGGCAGTTCAATGTGCTGTCACTCTTATAAGAATGAGAGTGCATTGCATGTGGAGTCATACAACGGCAAGAAACACGCAAACATTCTAACGGAGCACAAAGAAAAGTATTCAGTTGGTGCAAAAGCAATTGTGGTTTTTGCCTTGGATGACTTTGATGCATTTTGCCTTTGATGACAAAAACTGCAATTACCTCTGCACCAACCTAATACTTCAAATATGCCACACTTAAGTTTCCACAGTAAGTCACAGGATATTCTCTTGAGTTATTAAGGCAATGAGGTAGTCAGGCAATGAAATGTCCTATTCAATTTCAGTATTTAATTTATTCTGTATCACTATATTGAGTATTGAAACCGAAAGTGAGCCTTTGAAGACCTCTAGTCCAACTCAATTTTGCAGGTGAATAAATTAAGCTATAGAGGGGTGGAGTGAATAGGCACAGCTAAGAAGCAAGTTAGTTCCTGCACCAAGACTCAAACTTAGTTTTGATTCCCAAGACCAATATGCATGTCCTTATACCAGTGGTTTCAAACTTCAGGGTTCTTTGCTGGAATCCAGCAGGCAGCATTCCAACACCTTCAACTGCTTCAACCCAATTACTTTACTTTTACCTACTTTACATATAAGGGTCTTCAGTAAGATTTCACTTGGAAAGGGGGCTCTTCCGCCTGAATAAAATTTGAACCAGGAGACGGAGGCTGCAGTGAGTCAAAATCATGCCACTGCACTGCAGCCTAAGTGACAAAGCAAGAGTTTGTCTCAAAAAAAGAAACAAAATCGCAACTGTAATCCCAGCACTTTGGGAGGCTGAGGCGAGAGGATCACTTGAGGTCAGGAGTTCGAGACCAGTCTGGCCAACATGGTGAAACCCCGTCTCTACTAAAAATACAAGTTAGCTGGGCATGGTGGCGCATGCCTGTAGTCCCAGTTACTCAGGTGGCTAAGGCAGGAGGATTGCTTAAACCCAGGAGGTAGAGGCTTCAATGAGTCAAGATCATGCCACTGCACTGCAGCCTAGGTGACAGAGCAAGACTTCGTCTCAAAAAAAAAAAAAAAAAAGATTATCCCAAGACACAGAAACACGGTGGCTCACACCTGTAATCCCAGCACTTTGGGAAGTTGAAGGAGGAGGATCATTTGAGGCCAGGAGTTCGAAACCAACCGAGGCAACATAGGGAGACCTTGTCTCTGCAAAAAAATAAAAATAAAGTAGCCAGGCATGGTGGTGTGTGCCTCCAATCCCAGCTACTCTGGAGGCTGAGGCAGGAGGATCGCTTTAGCCTGGAAGTTTGAGGGTGCAGTGAGCTATGATCATACCACTGCACTCCAGTCTGGGTGACAGAGCGAGACCCTGTCTCAAAGAAGAACAAAAAGAAAGTATACCAAGAAAGTCTGAGTTTCGTGCCATTAGATCCTTAATAATTTCCCAATGCTTGCTAACCTTCTCCCTATTAACCCAGAAAGAGTACCCATTTCCTCACTTGTAATAAAAGCACCTGCCTCATAGACTGGCCGTGAGGTTCCAATTAGGTATGAAGTGTTCAGCACATCATCTGGCATAGAAAATAGTCAACGTTGGCAATCGGGAGTCTTGCTTTTCACCTGCTACTGTATAAGGATCAGGAAATCAGAGCTGAATTAAAGTGTCCCTGCCCTCAAAGAGCCCCAAGTCTTGGCACTATTTTTTATGTTACCACAATTAAACTTACTTTGCTTTAGAAAAGCTTCAAGATTTCACAAGATCCTCTGGAGACAACTAGAGGAATGCTTGGAGTAGCACAGCAGGGCCAGGCACTCTCCTGAACCCTCTTGTTATAGTGCAGTATTATATAGCATCATGGGATCCTCAGAGAGTGCTAGCGTGTGCTGCTTTGGAAACTCTTTGAATGTCCGTTTAGAAGGCAGGCATGAATCTAGCATGTGGCATGCCATAGTGCAGTCGTAAGAAGAGAGCATATGTGTGCTCACCTCTGTTCTTTTGCCACAAGTGAAGAGAAAGCTATCACTCACAAAGACTCCAGTTCGGTGCCTCCCACCTTGGTCCATGTGAAATTCACTACTAGACCAACTAGAGCAAGATTGTATGTCGTAGTACTCACTACTTACCTTTAAGATACCGTATGTTTCTAAACTTCCATACGTAAGTCCTGCCTGAGGAACTCCTATGCATCCTTTAAAACCCAATTCAAAGATCATCTCTTCTGTTAAACCTTGCCTATGCTAGATTGTTTTACTGTTCTGCAAATATTCTCTCTCCCTCTCTCACTTGCACATGTTCTGTCTCTCTCTCACTCTCTCTCACACACACGTGCGCGCACGCACACGCACGCACGCACACACACACGCACACGAAAGGAGAATAATCCTGCCCACTCCACTGATGGTGGGCTTGGTCGCGTGACTTGCTTTGGCCAATGGAATATCAGATGACATGAGGTTTGCCACATCTGAGCCAAATACTTCGTTTGGTTTGGCTTCTTGCATTCCTGTCATCTGTCATGAGAAGAGCATGTTCAGGAAGCTGCTCTTTCTTCATCCTGGGTCCAGAATGATCATCCTACGGAGCAGACTTGAACCCAACCTGCAATCTACCACAGAGCTGCTTCAGTGACCCACAGACTAATGAGCAAGAAATAAAGAATTTGTTGCCATAAATCACTGAAGTTGGAGATCATTTGTTACTGCAGCAATAGCTGACTAATACATTCTGCAAATAAAACCTCCCTCCTCTGCTCTGACAGCACTTGGACATATCTCTATCAAGGACTTCTTGTCCTACTTTATTTTCCTCTGGAAGCCCATGTCCTCACCAGACAGTTAACTCCTTGAGGGCAAGAACCATATCTCTTCCCATCTTTTTTATGGCAGACATTCAATATACTTGCTGAATAAATGACAGTGTTGACTGAACACCACAATTCATGAGGATCACAAACTCTCAATCGCTACAAACTCTCAATTGCTACTCTCAACCACTAAGTAACAAATATAAAGAGCATTTTAAACACTCCAACATGTTGCTTGGCAAGAAGCCAAGGCTTATGCTTCTTTGGGCCAGGAGAACCACTTGTCCTGGGCTTCAAATCCAAAAAGGACCTCAAATTTAGACATCTAATGCTATCTCAAAGGACGTGAATCATCAGTCACTAACGTGAGTGTTAAACATGCTGATCTCCTAAGTGAAAACACTGCAAACATATCACCAACTTGCATAATTCTGGTGTGGCATTTAAAAAAAATTTCTTTTTATTTCCAATATACCAGGAAACTCAAAGAATGAAAGTAGAGTAAGGCTTTCTCAACCTCCAAGAGGTGCTGTGATAAACAAAAGACCTGGATTTTTCAGAACCATTATGTACTAAATATGAAAATTAAGTTCTCCCAGGACCAAATTAAGTAGTGATTGGTAACAGCCAAGGTCAATGGGAAAAGCTGCTTCACTGGTATTTAGCTACTTGGATCTCTGACCCTGCTGAATGCTCTATCTTGGCTTCCTTGCTAAAATAGAATTATATGATTCAAATGATGGTATGTTATATTCCTCTGGGAGACACAAAGAATGTACCTGTGACCTTAAGACCATTTGAAATTATAGAAACACACAGCAAACCTTTGCCAGTAAAGAACCACCTTGTAATTCATATGCCCTTATGGAAAACCGTAATTCTGTTTGTCCATGGGAATTCTAAAGTTGTCTGAGAGTTTTGAAAACAAAGAAAAAATACATCTACAAATAATCTTCTGAGGTTTAGCATAAAAAGTAAGATGTAAAGCGTTCCACACAGATGTCCTCAATACATAAGCGGGAAACATATCAAAAATGTTTCAGCGAAGGCCTCGGGGTGGTGGGATTATGGGACTCTGTTTTGTGCTTTGTAACACTTTTACCTCCTGTCCAAATGTTCAACAAGGAGCTGGATTTAAAAATATAAAAAAGGAAAACATAAATTAAAAAGAAGAGTGATTTGATCTTAACACTTCAGAGAAGACAGTGTTCTCTGATCACGGCTTCTCCGACGTTGTATTTTAGGAAGACGCCAAGTAGGGACCCGTAAAGAGAGTGAAGTGCCAACGCGGGAAGCTTACCTAGTTAAAAAAGAAAAAAAATCATTGGCAGCCAGTCCCCTCAGGGCAGACACTGTTTCCAGCCAGTTCTGAAAACAGTTTGTTCCAAATTAACCTTTTGATATTAGTCTCCAGCAGGCCCAGAGGTGAGAGGCCCTACCCAGGGCAGGGAGCAGGAAGGTGGGGACAGGGAAACCGTGACATCTTCGACTAGAAAATCAATGGCATGGCATATCCCGTCCGTTCCTGAGTTGGCTTCAGAAGAAGGGTGCTCCACCCCCAGGTGACTGACCCAAGAGGAGAAATGTCCTGGGATTTGCAGAGTGAGTTTCTAGACCAGGACTCAGGGACCTAGTTTCTTTAGGCTGTTGTAAACCGTTCACGTGTCAGTGTGTTAAGGGAAACGTAAGAGGTCCCCACTCCAAGGAAGCTGTCATCACTGCTAAGTGCCATGGAACCATAATGACCCCTGGACTTATCTGTCCCCTTTTCCATATATCTCACCTCTCCCCTGTCCATCCTACCATAGTGGCTTGAATACCATCTCCCCCAAATTTATGTTCACCCAGAAACTCAGAACGTGACTTTATTTGAAAAACAGGATCTTTTGTAGATGTCATAAGGTAAGAATGACAAGATCATACTCAAAAGGGTGGGCCCTAAATCCAATGGAGGCATCCTTGTAAGAGACAGAAATAGGAGACACAGAGAGAAGAAAGTCACGTGAGGACAGAGGCAGAGACTGAAGTGAGGCAGCCACAAGCCAAGGAACATGGGGAGCCCCCAAAAGCTGGAAGGGGCAAGGAAGGGTCTCCCCTATAGCTCTTGGAGGAAGCATGGCCCTGCTGGCATCTTGATTTGGGACTTGTGGCCTCTGGAACTATAAGAGAATCCATTTCAGTTGTATTAAGCCACCCAGTTTAGTACAGCGGCCCTAAGAAATTAACACACATACCTCTGCCCCAAGTTCTCCACCCTGCATCTTGGGACCTGCCAGATGACTCTGCAGCACGTTTCATCATCTGCCACATTGAATCCAGCATCCTACACACCAGCCTCTTCCATGGCTCTTCTCTGTTCCTCCCTTTGCTCTCAATGGGGCAACTGGCTCCAGAAGGGTTCCCAGGGGTCCCACCACTTACTGGCCATGTATTATGGAAACAGTACACCTAACCCTCTGTGTATCCAATTTCCCAACTGAAAACTGGGAAGAATAATATTCTGGGTATACACTGTTATTAGGAAGGCCAGGCCCGGTGGCTCATGCCTGTAATCCCAGCACTTTGGGGGGCCAAGGTGGGCAGACTGCTTGAGGCCAGGAGTTCAAGATCAGCCTGGCCAACATGGTTAAACCCCATCTCTTCTAAAACTACAAAAATTCTCTGGGCGTGGTGGTACATGCCTGTAGTCCCAGCTACTAGGGAGGCTGAAGCATGAGAATCACTTGAGCCTGGAAGGCAGAGGTTGCAGTGAGCCAAGATCATGCCACTGCACTCCAGCTTGGGCAACAGAGTGAAACTCTATCTCAAAAAAAAAAAAAAAAAGTCAAACAACAACAAAAAGTCATCTATGCAAAGCACTTCAGGATGGCATTTAGCATTTGGGAAATACTCAACTGGTTTTATCTGTCATAATCAGTAATTTGTTTTTTGAGACAGAATTTCACTCTGTCACCTAGGCTAGAGTGTAGTGCTATAATCATAACTCACTGCAGCCTCAAACCCCCAGGCTCGAGCCATCCTCCCACCTCAGCCTCCCAAGTAGCTGGGACTACAGGCATATGCCATCACATCTGGCTAATTTTTAAATTTTTTGTAGAGACGGGGGTCTTACTATCTTGCCCAGGCTGGGCTTGAACTCCTGGCCTCAAGCAATCTGCCCACTTTGGCCTCCCAAAGTGTTGAGATTACAGGCGTGCGCCACCGCACCCGGCTAACTTTTTGTGTGCATAAGCTAAATACAATGTGAACTGAGGCTGAATATGGTGTGAGCTAAGGGATCTGAAACTATGAAAGGCTGTAAGCAGCAGAGCATCTCAAAGAAAAGAAGCCAAGGAAGGACACACTCAGGTACTTAGGATCTCAGCTATGCAATGAAGGTCAGCAACACCAAATGTCAGCAGGGGTACAAGGTCACCTAAAGCTGTATCAGTAACAGTCTGTGTCTGCATTAAGTTTTCTTCTTATCCCAAAATGAAGATTCAAGATCTGGTAAGCCCTAATATACTTACTATCTTAGTTCAGGCTTTTATAACAAACTACCATAGGCTGGATGGTTTATAAACAACAGAAATTTATTTCTCACAGTTCTGCAAGCCAGAAGTCTGAGATCAGGGGCCAGCAGGGTCGGGTTCTAGTGAGGGCCCTCTTTTGGGGTGCAGACAGTCATCTTCTTGGACCCTGACATGGCTGAAGAGGGTAAGCGAGCTCTTTGGGGGTCCTTTGATGAAAGGGCACAAATACCTCTCACGAGGGCTCCACCCTCATAACCTAATCACCTTCCAAAGGTCCACCTCCTACTGCCATCACATTAAGGGTTAGAATTTCCATATGTAAATTACGGGAAGACACAAACATTCAGTCTATTGTAATTAAGACATTGGGGCAGACAGCTTGCAGCTGGGATGACAGTCTATTCTTTCCTTTACCTGATATTTAATTGAATACTGATTCGAGCCATGCAGTGGGGAAATAGTGACAACACAGACGGGGCCGCAGGCATCAGGCTGATCACAGACCGAAATCCCAGGAAAACAGTCATATCTCCATATCCTCCGTGGATGCTGACAAGTTTAAAAACTTTGGCTCGAGATATATTCTTAAAATATCACTGCTTTCAAAACCTGATTCAAATATCACCTCCCCCTTGAAGCCTTCTCCAAGACCTGAAGAACATTTAAAGACCTCTCAGTAACATTTTAAAAGTTGTTAAAAGTTAGTTGGACATGGTGGTGCATGCCTGTAGTCGCAGCTACACCCAAGGCACCCTACCACCAGCTCCCCACACCCAGAATTAACAAAACCTTCTCTACCCTCAAGCAGGACATTTTTCATTTTTCCAACTAAAAAACTAGCAAATCATTCTACTTCCCATTTCTTGCTTTTTTCCTAATCCAATGCATTCTGATGTCCTCATTCATACTCCTCAAACTAGCACACATGAAACTCTGAGGGGCTGCAGATGAATTATTGGGGGTCTAAACGTTCTGTACGAGACTTGTTAAATGTTGAGTTTTTCGTGTTTCTTTTTTTTTTTTTTTTTTTTTTTGAGACAGAGTCTCTTTCTGTCACCCAGGCTGGAGTGCAGTGGAGCAATCTCAGCTCACTGCAACCTCCATCTCCCAGGATCAAGTGATTCTCCTGCCTCAGCCTCCCAAGTGGCTAGGACCACAGGCAGGCACCACCACACCGAGCTAGTTTTTGTATTTTTAGTAGGGATGGGGTTTCACTGTGTTGGTCAGGCTGGTCTCAAACTCCCATCCTCAGGTGATCCGCCCACCTCGGCCTCCCAAAGTGGTGGGATTATAGGCATGAGACACCTCGCCTGGCCAAATTTTGAGTTTTTATTTCACCGGTAATTTTTTTAATGGAACACGGTATATGCACCTGCTGGATCATCTAGATGCCCACTTTATAAAGCAATACTGCTCGGTCATTTCGGTGGTTATAGTTTATGATTCTTTTGGTGCCAAGTTGCACTGATTTAATAATCACTGCCTAATCAGAGTAGAACCAAGGCACATTTAATACTTGGTTCAATAATGGATGTCTCATAGTGAAGGCCAATGAAGTCACTCCCACCCTCTTTCTTCCTCATACTACGGGATAATTGAGCCACCAAAGACACATACCTGAGACTCACTGAAGACAAAATAACATGCACAAGAGCAGATGCAGCCTCATTCAAGTTTCAATGCACCATTTATTTTCACCAAAATATCATTTGCATCACTGATGTCATCCACTAGAATGTACTGGTTTTGCAAAATAGATCATATTTAACGTCTGCGAATTTGTTTTGTCTGCATAATTGTCTGATATTTATAAACATAAGACATTTACAGCTAGGTTTGCACATGGGTTTTCAGCCATGGACCCTAATGATGTTTAGAGCTGGATAATCCTTTGCTGTAGTGGGCCATTCAGTGCATTGCAGCGCACGGATCAGCATCCCTGGCCTTTACCCACAAGATGCTAGTAGCACACCATCCTCCCCAAAGTCGCAGCAATGAAAAATGTCTTCAGACATTGCCAAATGTCCCCTGGGAGGGGGAAAAATTGCCCCTGGTTAAGAACCACTCTTGTGCTGATAGATATTTAAGTAACATTATAATAAAATTAACACTATACAATATATCTAACAGTCTTTTCCAAGCTGAGCGCAGTGGCTCATATCTGTAATCCTAGTACTTTGGAATACTGAGGCAGGAGGATCCATTGAGGCCAAGAATTTAAGACCAGCCTGAGCAACACAGTGAAACCCCATCTCTAAACAAATTTTTTAAATAAGTTGGGTGTGGTGGTACATGCCTGTAGTCCTAGCTACTCAGGAAGATGAAGTGGGAAGATCACTTGAATCCTGGAGTTTGAGGCTACTCCAGTAGTGATCACATCACTGCACTCCAGCCTGGATGACAGCAAGACCTGTCTCTAAAAATACATGAATAAAATAAAAGTCTTTTTCCTTTATAAGAGAAACACATCTCAAGTTGAAGAAACCCCAGTCGACATAATGCATGCACCCACAAATGGATATTTTACCTGTGGATATATTACAATGCAGTCAATACTCTGAAGCCTTACTCTACATGACGTTGCCATACTCCATTCTCTCCCCAGCACCCAAGGATGAAAATGGGCAACTCACAGCCCAGATCCAGCCCCTAAAAGAGTCCTTCAGATTTTGCTTTAGTTACTAGACTTTGAAAATTAGGAGAGAGAACAAAATGTTAATGGCCAGCTTCTCTTGAAAAACAAGCAGAAGATCCAGCCATGCTGAGCCCGCATTTCTGCATGGAAACCTCAGCTGGAATTCAGTAGTGGCTGTCTCCACTTCCCAGTTCAGCCCATCTCTACCTCCCCACCTCCCACTCCTTATTCTCTCAGACTGAGATCATGACAACAGGATTTCTGATTGAAAGAGGAGACTTAGAACTGACCTGACCTCCTTGACCTAGCAAACAGGCAGTTGGGACTATGTTTATTTGGGGGGACACAGCTTCATTCATTATGGTGGCTTCCCTGGCACCTCTGTACATTTCAGTTTACAAACCTAAACCCAACGTGGTGTTTGTGCAAAATCCTAAAACGTGTCTGTAATCTGCCACTCTCCTGCTCAAGCACACTAGCTCCCACTGCCCATCAAAGCATTCAAAGCTTCTGATAATATGGCCCCACTCTTGATAGCCAACTTCCCTAAACTACAGCAACAAGCTCTGAACTTCCTTGCCCCTGTCACCTGCTTGCCTGCCCTATTCCTTCTCCTCTACTATCTCCTCTCTTTCAATACCTGTTTCAAATATTGTCTTTTTTTAAACCTCTTCTGCAGGCATGGTAGCTTATGCCCATAATCCCAGCACTTTGAGAGACTAAGGTGGGAGGACTGTTTGAGACCAGGACTTTAAGACCAGCCTGGACAACATGGCAACACATACTCCCCTACCCCCCGCCCCAATACCCTGGTGGCTGTACATAGAATAAAAATTTAAAAAATTAGCTGGGTGTGGTGGTGCACACTGTGGTAGTCCCGGCTACTCAGGAGGCTGAGGCGAGAGGATCGCTTGAACCCAGGAGTTGAAGACTGCAGTGAGCCATGATCATGCCACTGCACTCCAGCCTCAGCCACAGAGAAAAACCTCATTTCAAAATAAATAAATAAATAAACCTTTTCTAGTCCTTCAGTGCAGGCATATTCTTGCCCCTCCTTGGAACAACTCCTGTGCTTCAACTGTAGCTTGTTAGTCAAGAGTCCCAGAGTCCCTAGACTGCGCAGACCCCTAACAATGAAGAGACAGTCCAGATTTCTACTCCAGCCCTAAGCATAAGGTTGCTTTGCGGGACTTCTGCATCTTTCTGTAGCTGTCAACTGCTTTGCATATAGGATCATAGATAAGAAGAGCATTCTAAGGAATGAGTGGAAAGGCCATCAGCTTTGAACACAACCTGGCAGAATGCCAATCTTCAAGGAAGCCTATGCTAGGCTGTTTGTTACAACAAAATACTTAGAAGTATCTCAAATGACCTTTAATAGGAAAATGGCTAAATAAATTATGGAACACCCATAGTCACAAATGCTACTCACTAATTCCTGTTTTGTTTCTCATGAGAAATAATACTTCCCATATCCTTTAGTATAAGGCATGGTCATGTGACTTATTCTGGGTAATGAATTACAAACAGAAATGACATGTGCCACATCCAAGTGGAAGCCTTTAAGAACCAGCATGGGAGTCTCTCTATCACCTTTCTCTGCCTTGGCAATTGTGGAGTTGAAGCCTCTATTCACTTAACCCCATGGGTAACTCTACTTAGCATAGACCTGGAATGAACACGCGGCATAAGAAGAAAATAAACTTCTGTTATGTTAAGCCACTGAAATATGAGGGTTATTGATTTCTGCAGCATATCCTAGCCTATGCCAATCAGTATACATTCTATAGATTACAATGTAGCACTCTATAAAAGATACGGCTAACAATTATAAACATATATGTACCTAACAACAGAGCCCCAAAATACATGAAATTAAAATCCACAGGATTAAAGGAATAGGCTGGGCATGGTGGCTCATGCCTGTAATAATCATTTTTAAAAATTTATTTTACTTTGAGACAAGATCTCACTCTGTCACCCAGGCTACAGTGCAGTAGCACAATCATGGCTCACTGCAATCTTGATCTCCCAAGCTCAAATAATCCTCTGATCTCAACTTCCCAACTAGCTGGGACTAAAGGTGCCAGCCACCATGCCCAGCTAATTTTTGCTATTTTTGTAGAGATGAGTGTCTCACTATATTGCCCAGGCTGGTCTTGAACTCCTGGGCTCAAACAATCTCCCTGATTCAACCTCCCAAAGTGCTGAGATTACAGGCCTGAACCACTGTGCCTGGTTTTTTTTGTTGGTTTGTTTGTTTGTTTTAACAATTTTAATGAAAGAAAAAGAATATTGGTCTTATGATGGTGGCTTTAACCTGGAATAAGAAAAAAACAAGACCATCTCCTAAGTTAAAACAGATAAATAATGCTAATACATTAATGTCATTTGTTGAGCATTTACTATATGTCAGGCGTTAAGCCAGATATTTTACATGAATTAACCTGAAACCTCATAATAGGCCCATGGGGGAGATACAATTATAATTTCTGGGGTGGGGGGTTGGCTTTTTTTGGTTTTTTTTTTGGGGGGGGGTTTTGTTGAGGTGGAGTCTCACTCTGTTGCCCAGGCTAGAGTGCAGTGTCACGATCTTGCTTACTGCAACCTCTGCCTCCCAAGTTCAAGTGATTCTCCTGCCTCAGCCTCCTGAGTAGCTGGGATTACAGGCGCCTGCCACTAAACCTAGCTAATTTTTTGTATTTTTAGTGGAGACAGTGTTTCACCATTGGCCAGGCTGGTCTCAAACTCCTGACATCATGATTCGCCCGCCTCAGCCTCCCAAAGTGCTGGGACTACAGGCGTGAGCCACCACACCCGGCCCAATCTCTGTGTTTTAGATACAGAAATTGTGGCTCAGAGAGGTGTAATCTTTTTCCCAAGAGTATATTCTATAACCCAGTCTCTTAACGTCTCTAAGAAAACTCAGTGCCTAGGGTAGAGCCAGTAGCTTCCCAGCGTGGCTACCCACGCTGCAGATCAGGGTGGAGGGGAGGAAGGATTCAAGCATACAGATGCAAGAGTTTCTGAATCTGGCACCCACCTGGCTTCAAAGTGGGCTTGCGGCCAACAGATGGCTAACTCCTGAGTGGCAAACTTGAGAAACTGTGGACTCACTGTAGGTAGAAACACAACAACCCTCATCACTCTAAATTACAGCTATTTGCATACCTTTCTCAGTCTTGATACTAGTATTTTATCTTTGAGAGGCAATAACAATATAAGGGTCTGGTTCACAGATCCCGGCACCTGCATATTTATTTGAACCTGGGCTTTGCAATTTCCTCACTTATGTGATTTTAACTTAATCACCTGTAAAATGGGGAAACTGAGGCCCAGAGAGATTAAATGAGATAATCAGACTTGTCTCAAAGGTTGTTATAATAATTGCATGAGCCAATATACATAAAGTCCTCAGAACTTAACATGTGCCTCCATGTCAGGGACATTGAATATTACGTCTGTCAGATGCTATATTCCTAATTCTGCAAATGTCAACCATGGTGGCATATATACTTATATGATAATGTTCAGTAAATATTAAGAAAATTGAATAAAAATTTCTTTGAAGGCACATGCAGTGAGATCTTATTATAAAGAGGCTTTACAAGAGACTTCTCTTTTTTTTCACCCAGATATGGGGTCTCATTATGTTGTCCAGGCTGGTCTCAAACTCCTGGCCTCAAGAGATCTTCCTGCCTCAGCTTCCCAGGACACTTCTAACCCAGGCAGTTAACACACAGGCTTTGGAGTCAAACAGACCTAGACTCTGCCACTGATGGACTGTGTGACTCCAGGAAGGTTGCTTCACCTTCTCTGAAGGTCAGCTCCCTGATTTGTAAAAGAGAGATGTTGATACTACCCCCTCAGAGCTGCTATTAAGAACTAAATGCAATCAATGTAAAGCTCTTAGTGCCATGCTCAGCACATAATACATGCTCATTAAATGACAGCAATCATTACCAGTAACTCAGTCTCCTTGCAATGGGCTTGCTTACCCCTTTTCCATCCCAGATAATGTTATAATGCACCCACAAGAAGATGCATAGCTAGTAAAGTAAAAAAAATAAAATAAAATAAAAGTAATCGGTAAATAGTAGATGCTCTTCTTACATATGTAAATGCAAATCCCTGAAGAGTTTAGCAAATGTGTATTTGTGTGACAGCTATTTATGGAGGCTGTATACTTTTATTTGCCTAGAATTTGATGCACTAAATGTAAACAAAGTATGATGAAGGCTCTAATAGAAGCAGTCCCCAGACAGAAGCTAGGGCTCCTTCCCAAGCTCTGTGGAAGGTTGGCTTCTCTGCAGGCGTGTTGATGCGGTATATTTAGGCTGTTAATCATACCCAGAAGCGTTCCCACCTATCTGAAGAGAGGGCAAACCCAGCAAGTCTCAAATTAGCAACATCCTGCAAAATTTTCATCAGCCAATCTAATGCAAATGCTTTAACTTCTTCCCAGAGAAATTCTGTGAGAAATTATCCCTAATAGGCTAAAGTTCATGGCTCAAGATCAGCTATCAGGACAACATAATGAGCCCCTTGGTCAAAGCCTGTGTGGGTGGAAAAGTGCATGTCAATCAACTTTGGGATAAAATAAAGCACTGTGCACCTATATTAGCAGAGTTCCCTATTTAAAGAAAATCAGCCGGGCACAGTGGCTCACGCCGGCAATCCCAGCACTTTGGGAGACTAAGGCAGGCGCATCACCTGAGGTCAGGAATTCAAGACCAGCCTGACCAACATGGAGAAACCCCACCTCTACTAAAAATACAAAATTAGCCAGGCATGGCGATGCATGCCTGTAATCCCAGCTATTTGAGAGGCAGAGGCAGGAGAATCGCTTGAACCCAGGAGGCAGAGGTTGCGGTGAGCCGAGCTCGCACCACTGCACGCTAGCCTGGGCAACAAGAGTGAAACTCCATCTCAAAAGAAAGAAAAGAAAAGTAAAGAAAATCTGGATCCATCACATGGTAGGGCCATAACAGTCATAAATAAAGCACTTGGGACATTTTATATCAGGTCAATTTCATGTTAAATATTTCTAAAAACCCAGAGCCAGTAGATTTGATAGATCTGATGACTCAATAGATTGGATACATCTGTGCCTGACCAATGCTCTGCTGAGAAAGAACTACATTTCAAAAGAAGGGAAATACACCTAAACCAAACATAAACATTTAGAGCGTTAAGATCCAAAGCAAAAAATATTCACTCTTTTTTGGGGATTCCCTCATCCATCTAGCACATACAAGGTGCACAAAGGCATGGTCTTGCCTCTCATGGAGCTGACGGTTTAGTGGAGAATGGAGAAAAAAGAAAATAAAGAGTCCTCATTAGTTGTGGAATATTCCATTTGCAGATTTGTCTACTCACTGAAATTTATCTGTAACCCCAATATCAATACGCATGGTCTTTTCACAGTTGTCTGGGGACATGAGAACATACAGGGAAAAACATGAAATGCCCGATGTACATAATGCCAGCTGACATCCAGAAAGGTGACGCTCTGCCTTATTTCATCTTTTTGTACTTCTCCGGTGATTTCACTGTTTAGAATGCCCCCCATAATCCCAGTTAGTGGTAAAGTGCTATCTGCTGTTCCTAAGCACAAAAAGGCTGGAATGTCCCTTACAGAGAAAACATGTGTGTTAGGTAAGCTTCATTCAGGCATGAGTTATAGTGCTGTTGGCTGTGAGTTCAATGTGAATGGATCAACTATCATCTATCTTTCTATATCTATCTATAAAATAAGGTCTTTAAACAGAAACACATATAAAACGATGTTATGTATTAATCATTTGGTAATCGGTTGGTAAATACATGACCAAAGGCTTACAGAAACCTACCCTGCTATCTCCCCTACAGATTCAATATTCATTAACTCAGGGTTCACGGAAACTTTATAGAATATAACTGCCATAATGCCAGGTATAGTGACTCATGCCTATAATCGCAGCACTTTGGGAGGATCACCTGAGGCCAGGAGTTAAAGACCCCATATCTACTAAAAATTTTAAAAATTAGCCAGGCATGGTGGCACATGCCTGTAGTCCCAGCTACCCAGGAGGCTGAGGTAGGAAGATCGCTTGAGCCCAGGAGGTCAAGGATATAGTGAGCTATGATCACACCACTACAATCCACAGGCTTTTGAGATGCTGTTTAAAAAAAAAATATATATATATATATGCCATGAATAATGAGAATTGACTGTAATCCAAATCTGTAAACACAATGAAACAACTAAGTAAAAAGTCAACAGGGGTGTGCTACTTTAGGTTATTATTTAGTATATATAATATTCTATGTTTTGTGTAACAAAGGGGTTGACATTAACATGTGTCTATATATGTCATACATACACATGTGTATATATGTACACATATATATTTGCTTTGTTAATAGAAATTAAAACTTAAAATTGAAAAACTAAAATAAATCAATCTGCATATCAAGTTGGTAACATAACTATACAGAAAAAAAAAATGTAGGCCAGGTGCAGTGGCTCACACCTGTAATCCCAGCATTTTAGGAGGCCGAGGCAGGCAGATCACCTGAGGTCAGGAGTTTGAGACCAGCCTGGCCAACTTGGCAAAACCCTGTCTCTACTAAAAATACAAAACTTAGCTGGGTGTGGTGGCAGGCACCTGTAATCTCAGCTACTCAGGAGGCTGAGGCAGAATTGCTTGAACCTGGGAAACAGAGGCGACAGTGAGCCAGAAATGTGCCACTGCACTGCAGCCTAGGCAACAAAGTGAGACTCCATCTCAGGAATCTAAAAAAAAAAAAAAAAAAAAGAACCTATGAGGCAACAACTTCAAGTGGCTTCCACTGCTCAAAGATGGGATGCTATGAGCATCAGAAAGAGTAATACAGTAAATACAGTATAGGCTGCAATAAGTTGGAACACATCAAATCATTATTTTTAATGAGTTCATAATAATATTCTTAAAAATCCTGGTCATCTCTGGAGATGGCTAGGGTATGAACTCATTATTTTAAAAAGTAGTAAAGCTAGGCAGGAGCTCATATCTGTAATCCCAGCACTTTGGGAGGCTCAGGTGGAAGGATTGCTTGAGCCCAGACGCTCAAGACCAGCCTGGGCAACATGGTGAAACCCTGTCTCTGTAAAACAATACAAAAAACTTAGCCAGGCATGGTGGCGTGCACCTGTAGTCCCAGCTACTCAGGAGGCTGAGGTGGGAGGTTGCAGGTGCAGTGAGCTATGACTACACCATTGCACAGCCTGGATGACAGTGCCAGACTTTATCTCAAAAAAAAAAAAAAAAAGAGGCAAGGAGAATCGCTTGAACCTGGGAGGTGGAGGTTGCAGTGCGCCGAGATCGCACCACTGCACTCCAGCCCAGGTGACGGTGCAAGATTCTGTCCCAAAAAAAAAAAAAAAGAGACAGAGAACCAGCATTTGCCCTGCCTATTAACTGTATTTCAGGATAACCATAAAGGTGATAAGAAAAAGTTATTTATGAAATAATTCCAGCTTATAATGCAGAAGGAATGATAGGATAGGAAAGTATCATACTGCAATCTCTAATGCAATAAGGGGTCCAAATGCAGCCACCAGCAGGTGCTAGTCATTAGGTAAAAGACTGTCATCACGTAAAGGATAAATCAGGCTGACGGCACGTGATCCTGCAGTCAATCTTAGCATCCCTAAAAGTGTGACATCCAGGTGTTGAGTGCTTTCTGATATGACTATTATAAAATACACAGCATCACCTATGAAGTCTTCTTGTTAAAGAAAACACAAAAACCTGAACCTAAAAAGACATCTCTAGATCCAGCCATCACTTCATCATTCCACAAGAAATAGGAGCATGGAGGAAGAAATTAAACCATGCCCCTAGGGAGGCATAAAAACTCTACAGGACAAATGACTCAGTTTCTTCAACAAATAATTAATGTGGGGAAGAGGGAGGTGGAACTATGGACATTAAAAACTTAAGAGAGGCTGGGCGCAGTGGCTCACGCCTGTTAATTCCAGCACTTTGGGAGGCCAAGGCAGGTGGATCACTGTTCAAGACCAGCCTGGCCAACATGGCGAAACCCCATCTCTACTAATAATACAAAAATTAGCTGGGCATGATGGTGCGGGCCTGTAATCCCAGCTACTCAGGAGGCTGAGGCAGGGGAATTGCTTGAACCCAGGAGGCAGGGGTTGCAGTGAGCCGAGATCATACCACTGCACTCCAGCCTGGGCAACAGAGTGAGACTCCATCTAAATTAAAAAGAAAAAAAAACTTAAGACACATACAAACCAAATGCAATGTGACATCCTTGTGTGGATCCCAATTCAAACAAGTCAACCGCAACCAGGCATTTTAAAGACATATGGAGATATTTGAACATGGCCTGGATATTAAATGATATTGACAAATTAATGTTTTGTTTTATAAGCTGTGGTAATAGCTGTGTGTAACATTATTTAAAAGGCCTTACCTGTTTGAGATGCATACTGAAGTTTTACAGATAAAAATCTATAACCTTTGGGATTTGCTTCAAAACACTCCGACGTACACACAAGTAGGACAGAAACAAATAAAACAAGATTGGCAAGATGTTGATCATTGTTGAATCTGGGTGGTAAGCACAAGGAAGTTTGTTATATTTTCTTTTTTTTTTTTTTTTTTTTTGAGACAGGGTCTCACTCTGTTGCCCAGGCTGGAGTGCAGTGGTGTGATCTCAGCTCACTGCAGCCTCCCCCTCCCAGGTTCAAGCAATCCTCCCACCTCAGCCTCCCAAGTAGCTGGGACTATAGGTTGACGCCACCATGCCCAGCTGATTTTTGTATTTTTAGTGGAAATGGGGTTTCACCATGTTTCCCAGGCTGGTCTCAAACTCCTGGCCTCAAGCAGTCCGCCCACCTCAGCCTCCCAAAGTGCTGAGATTATGGCATGAGACACCATGTCCAGCTTATATTTTGTTTTATGTTTAAATTTTCCATTTAAGAACTTTTTAAATAGTCTCTTACTGACCTTACTCTTTAAAGGAGAGGATCATTAATGCTGACAGTTTTTAATCAGTTACAGAGTTGTTCACTATTATTTTAATATATGGTGGTATTGTCGGGCGCGGTGGCTCAAGCCTGTAATCCCAGCACTTTGGGAGGCCAAGGCGGGTGGATCACGAGGTCAAGAGATCGAGACCATCCTGGTCAACATGGTGAAACCCCGTCTCTACTAAAAATACAAAAAATTAGCTGGGCATGGTGGTGCGTGCCTGTAATCCCAGCTACTCAGGAGGCTGAGGCAGGAGAATTGCCTAAACCCAGGAGGCGGAGGTTGCGGTGAGCCGAGATCGCGCCATTGCACTCCAGCCTGGGTAACAAGAGCGAAACTCCGTCTCAAAAAAAAAAAGAAAAAAAAAAAAAAAAA
>NW_022436942.1:76114620-76158107 GCF_009761245.1 Sapajus apella
GACGGGTGGATCACGAGGTCAAGAGATCGAGACCATCCTGGTCAACACGGTGAAACCCCGTCTCTACTAAAACTACAAAAAATTAGCTGGGCATGGTGGCGCATGCCTGTAATCCCAGCTACTCAGGAGGCTGAGGCAGGAGAATTGCCTGAACCCAGGAAGCGGAGGTTGCGGTGAGCCAAGATCGTGCCAATGCACTCCAACCAGAGTAAGAAAAGTGAAACTCCGTCTCAAAAAAAAAAAAAAAATATATATATATATATATATATATATATATATATGGTGGTATTTTATATAAAAATAATTATAGTAATGACAACAGCAATGGCTACTGATATTACTTCCTGCATGTCTGAAACAAGGCTAAGCATTTTACATGTATTATCTTATTAAATTCTAACCCTGATAGGTGAGTCTAGTATGATCTATATTTTACAAATGGAAAAAACCGAGGTACACAGTTGCTCAAAGACTCATGGCTAGTAAGCAGCAAATCCGAGATTTGAAGCCAGGAATGATTCCAAAGAGTGTGCTGGAGCAGAGGTTTAGCTAGTAGGGACACAGCCCAATGTAGCCATTTCAGAAACAAAGTAATGGCTGCCTATGGATCTTCTCCATGTAGCTCTGGAATCAAACAACAGGGAAAAGCCTCTAATCCAAGCACTTTGGGAGGCTGAGGCAGGCAGAATACTTGAAGTCAGGAGTTCACGACCAGCCTGGTCAACATGGTGAAACTCTGTCTCTACTAAAAATATAAAAATTAGCCCAGCGTGGTGGCACACGTCTGTAATCCAAGCTACTCTGAAAGCTGAGGCAGGAGAATTGCTTGAACCCAGGAGGCGGAGGTTGCAGTGAGCCGAGACCGCACTACTGCACTTCCAGCCTATGTGACAGAATGAGACTCCATCTCAGAAAAAACAACAGCAGACAAAAGAAGAGGAGAAAACCCAGCTCTCTCCTCACCCCAGCCTTGGTTTTCTACTTAGCGAGCCATGTGAACCTCCACTAGCGCATCCTGTTTTCTGCCACAGAAACAGAAGTCCTGATAACGTGTTCACAGCGATGCTGTGAGCACCAAACATTACATGCAAAGCACCCGCAAGGATGATGGACACTCCATAATTCCTAATTAGCATCTCTCAATTAGGAAGCTGGAAGCTGCTGCTCTGGAGGTGAATTGCAACTCTGACTTGCAGATCTCAGATCGTTTTCTCATCTGAGAAAAACGATTGGCCTCTCTCTGAAGGGACTCTGCAGGGGGGGCCCTCTAAGAGTTCTTTTCAGCACTCTGGAAGTTTCTCTAAAGATCCACCCTCCTTGTCATATGTTTGCAAGCATCCAGAGGAGAAAAATCACCCAGCAGCCACCAGTGGTGACAGCCCCAGATGGCCATGCTCCTGGCAGAGACGGCCAATGACCTTCACCACCCACCTCTGTCCCTGCAACGTGGAGGCATAATTAAAATGGTAAGGATGGCCTTGCCAGTCGCCTGTTAGCAGGTATCCTGGGAGATGGCACAGCATGGCCTACAGGACAGCAGATACTGAGGTTCTGAAATCCTGCTTCCAGCAATTCCTAGCTGTGTGTCCTTAAGGGAACTACCTGATCTCTCTGTACCTCAGTTTTGTCACAGGTCGAATGTGATGTTCCTACCTCCCAGGATTCCCAGGTTGTAGGTATGAAACAGTATATGGAAAGTGCTTAGCTCAGCCCTGGCACACTGTTGGCACCCAATCACAACACTGATTATTTTGGGGTAATGATTTTATTGTCATTACATAATGTAAAATAAAACATAAAAAAAAGGACCATGGCCAGGCGCAGTGGCTCACACCTGTAATCCTAGCACTTTGGGAGGCCGAGGCGGGCAGATCACTTGAGATAGGGAGTTCGCGACTAGTCTGGCCAACATGTGAAACCCCGCCTCTACTAAAAATACAAAAATTAGCTGAGTGTGGTGGTGCATGCCTGTAGTCCCAGCTACTCGGGAGGCTGAGGCAGGAGAATCACTTGAACTCAAGAGATGAAGGTTGCAGTGAGCTGAGGTCACACCCCTGCACTCCAGCTTGGGCGACAGAGCAAGACTCTGTCAGAATAAAAAAAAAAAAAAAAAAAAAAAAGGATGAGACCAGGCCTTGGCTGGCTGGGCACAGTGGTCTGTAATCCCAGCACTTTGGGAGGCCAAGACAGGTGGATCATTTGAGGTCAGGAGTTCGAGATCAGCCTGGCTAACATGGTGAAACCCTGTCTCTACTAAAAAAAAAAAAAAACACACAAAAATTAGCCCAGTATGGTGGCATGAGCCTATAATCCCAGCTACTCAGGAGAGTAAGCCAGGAGAATCACTTCAACTCAGGAGACAGAGGTTGCAGTGAGCTGAGATCACGCCACTGCACTCCAACCTGGGCAACACAGCAAGACTCCACCTAAAAAAAAAAAAAAAAAAAAAAAAAAAAAAGGGACCAGGCCTTTCCTAGGCACCCACTAAACGCTGATATGTGAAAGCAAAGTCATGAATGCATACTAGTATAAAATTTGCATCTAGAAAGTCGTTCTGTCCTCCTTGGCCCCTTATTTTTTATTCTGGTAAAGTATATATGACATAAAATACACCATTTTTAAGTGTACAGCTGAATGGCATTAAGCACATACACAGTGTTGTGTAACCATCACTACCGTCCATCCACAGAACCTTTCATCATCCCAAACTGAAATTCCACACCCATTAAGCCATAACGCACCACTGGTCTCTCCTCTCAGCCCCTGGCAACCACCATTCTACTTTCTGATTTTGACTTTGCCTAAGTGAAATCGTAAAGTATTTGTCCTTTTGTGTCTGGCTTCTTTCGCTTAGTATCATGTCTTCAAGATTCATCCATGATGTAGCATGTGGCTCAGCCTCCCGAGTAGCTGGAACTACAGGCGTGCACAACTGTACCTGGCCAAATTTTTTTAATTTTAGTAGAGATGGGGTTTCACCGTGTTGCCCAGGCTGGTCTTGAATTCCTGAGCTCAAGCAATCTGCCCACCTCGGCCTCCCAAAGGGCTGTGATTACAGGCATGAGCCACCACGCCTGGCCTTCCTTCCTTTGTAAGGTTACATAATATGGGTATATCTATGGTACGGTATGGGTATAGCATATTTTGTTTATCCATGTAGCTGTTCATGGGCACTTGGGTTGGTTCTACCTGTAGCTACTGCGAATAATGCTGTCAGGAACACGTGTGAGCTAATACCTGTTCAAGTCCTTGCTTTCAATTCTTTGGGGTATATACCCAGAAATGGAATTGTTAGAGCATATGGAAATTCTACATTTAATTTTTTTTTAAGAACCTCCTTATATTTAATGGAAACCAATATTTGTTGAATATTTACAAGCCAGGCATTTGATTATTTCTTTTTACATTAATCATCTCAACAATCCCCATCACAAATGGAACCAGAGACTGGGTGGGTAATTTTGCCTATGACATCACATTTAGCAAAGGCAAGTACCTGGATTTGAAGTCAGATCTGGAAAACTTCAATGCCAAGCTTTCCCACCAGCTGACACTGTCATCTCTAAAAAGGAAGGAAAACACTGGTCCTTTACCTTAAGGCAGTGTCACATGTGTCCTTTGGGATCAATGGAAGGGAACAATTAAACCCAGAAACGTGGCACCATCACCAAAGCTGTATTGCTTCAGACACATCCCTTCACATCTCTGCATCTCAATTACTTCAGGTTAGAAACAGACTTAACATTTGTAGAAATATACTATAGAAATTGAAAGCAGATACTTGTACACTAATGTTCATAGCATCCTTGACATGGTTTGGCTGTGCCCCACCCAAATTTCATCCTGAATTCCCTCATGTTGTGGGAAGGTCCCAACTGGGAGATAATTGAATCAAGGGGGTGGTTTTCCCCGTACTGTTCTCGTGGTAGTAAGTCTCATGAGATCTGATGGTTTTATAAGGGGAAATCCCTTTCATTTGGCTTTCACTCTCCTCTTGTCTGCAGCCATGTGAGATGTGCCTTTCACCTTCCGCCCTGATTGTGGTGCCTCTCCAGCCACGTGGAACTGTGAGTCCACTAAACCTCTTTCTTTTGTAAATTGCCCAGTTTCGGGTATGTCTTTACGAGCAGCATGAAAACAGACTAGTACAAGCATTATTCACAACAGCCAAAAGGTGGAATCAACACAAGTGTCCATCAATAGATAAATGGATAAATGAAACGCAGTGTAGACAGTGGAATATTGTTCAGCCATAGAAAGGAATGAAGTACTAATACGTGCTGCAATGTGGATGAATCTCAAAAACATTAGGCTAAGTGAAAGAAACCAGACACAAAAGGATAAATACTGTATAATTCCATTCATACGAGGTACCTACAACAGGCAAATCCATGAAGATGGAAAGTAGAATAAATGCTACTAGGAACAGGAGATAGGGGAAATGGACAGTTCTTGTTTAATGAGGATAGAATTTCTACTAGGAATGATGAAAAACTTTTGGTGATGATGTGGCGAGTATTACCCAGCATTGTGAATACATTTAATGTCACTGAATTGGACACTTACAATTAAATAATGATAAAGTGATAAATATTATGTATACATATCTAAATTTTTATTTTTATTTTTTTGAGACAGAGTCTCATTCTGTCGCCCAGGCTGGAGTGCAATAGTGCAATCTCAGCTCACTGCAACCTCCACCTCCCGAGATTAAGCAATTCTTGTCCCTCAGTCTCCCAAGTACCTGGGACTACAGGCATGTGCCACCACTTCCAGATAATATTTAGTATCTTTAGTAGAGAAGGGGTTTAATCATGTTGCCCAGGCTGGTCTTGAACTCCAGAGATCCAATGATCCACCCACCTTAGCCACCCAAAGTGCCGGATTTACAGGCATGAGCCACTGTGCCCAGTCAAAAAATTATTTTTAAAGAAGTTGTTCTTCATTATATTGGAGTTGTTCTGAACTGGTGTTCTCAAACTTTAATATGCACAGAAATCACACAATTATATTAAAATGTAATTCCATGAGGCAGGGCCAGGTCCTGGGATGTGGCACTTCTAATTAGCTCCTAGGTGGCACAGATGTTGCCTGCCCATGGGCCACACTTTGGGTAGCCACATACGTAAAGCTCTACTGAGTGCCCAGCATATAGTAAACACTATATAAATGCTCACTATAGTTACAAGATTAATACTAAAGTTTATGTAGGCCGGGTGTGGTGGCTCATGCCTATATTCTCAGCACTTTGGGAGGCCAAGGCAGGCAGATCATGAGGTCAGGAGTTCGAGAACAGCCTGGCCAAGAGTGAAACCTCGTCTCCACTAAAAAGACAAAAATTAGTCGGATATGGTGGCATGCACCTGTAGTCCCAGCTACTCGGAAGGCTGAGGCAGGATAATCGCTTGAACCAAGGAGGCTGGGGTCACAGAGAGCCAAGATCAAGCCACTGTGCTTCAGCCTGGGCAATAGAGGAAGACCCTGCCTCAAGAAAATAAATAAATAAATAAATAAACAAAGCTGATGTGGATCTTTCAAACACCTTTGTCTTTCGCTGGTAATTGCTCATTTCAAGAAGAAAGCAGCACATTTTGATCTGCTCTGAAATCTCAAAACCCCCAAGCACACTCTTTTTACAGAAACTACAAGGGAGTCGTGCAGTGCAGAGACTTCGGCGGCTGTGAGTATCTCCCACAGACATCTAAAAACATTTCTCTCAAAGTGTCATATGGATAAAAACACCAAGCCTGAGAAATATTTTCATTTTAAAGGATCTCAAGCAAAAAAGAAGCACGCATAAGACACGGACAGCACCGTGGTCTAGCCCTGTCCACGCCCTGTTCCCAGGAAGCCCTCAAACACTCCTGATGACCTGGGAGTTCGTTTCTAACTATCTCAGCCATTTGTTCAGGGCCTACAGGTGAAGAATAGATAAGAATAGTTACGGACCAGGGCTGCAGAGAATGACTGTAAAAGAAGGACATCACCATGGCTCAGATTCAGGTCACACTACGGTATCCAATCTCCCTTGCTAAAGAGGCCATGCCCACCTGGATGTGGGGCATGATCTTGAGTCAAGATTGCCACAGTCATGCCCACAGATTCTAGGAACAACCCAGTCCGAATCACTGCTAGACGTTCTCTCTTCCCATCCTCACCCTTCCCAAGAATTCAGAGCTGAAAGCTGCTTATCGTGTCAAGATTCAAGACTGCGTCTTGTTATTCTCCTTTAAGAATTCAATCTGCGGCCGGGCGCGGTGGCTCAAGCCTGTAATCCCAGCACTTTGGGAGGCCGAGGCGGGTGGATCACGAGGTCAAGAGATCGAGACCATCCTGGTCAACATGGTAAAACCCCGTCTCTACTAAAAATACAAAAAATTAGCTGGGCATGGTGGCGCGTGCCTGTAATCCCAGCTACTCAGGAGGCTGAGGCAGGAGAATTGCCTGAACCCAGGAGACGGAGGTTGAGGTGAGCTGAGATTGCGCCATTGCACTCCAGCCTGGGTAACAAGAGCGAAACTCCGTCTCAAAAAAAAAAAAAAAAAAAAAAAAAAAAAAGAATTCAATCTGCTAGGCACAGAGCCCAAAATATAGGAACAATACAACCAGAAAATTTCCAAATAGAGCTGAGAAGTTCATTTGGAAAACCAAACCCCGGTTATTCTAGACCAGTCAGATTAATTTCTATAGATTTACTATAACTGCAATGGCTAACACCAATTGAGTGCCTGTCACCTACAGGACACTGAGCTGAGCACTTTGCACCTATTGTCTAATCCTCACGCCAGCATTAGGAGGTAAACATCCTATTTGTACAGATGGGGATTCAAAGACATGGAGGACCCTAAGCCCAAGATTATGGCTCATAACTTAGAGAGACAGCATTGCTATCTAAAACATAAACCTGGCCAAGCATGGTGGCTCACGCCTGTAATCTCAGCACTTTGGGAGGCCGAGGTGGGTGGGTCACCTGACATCAGGAGTTCGAGACCATCCTGGCAGACATGGCAAAACCCCGTCTCTACTAAAAATACAAAAACTAGCTGGGCATGGTGGTGGGCACCTGCAATCCCAGCTACTCGGGAGGCTGTGGCATGAGAATCACTTGAACCCAAGAGGCGGAGATAGCAGTGAGTCAAGATTACACCACTCTACTCAGCCTGGGCAACAAGAGCGCGACTCTGACTCAAAAAAAAAAAAAAAAAAAAAAACTTAAACCTATCTTAAAATGATCATTAATCATGGTGTTATAAAGTTGACATATGTATTATACAAGAAGCACAAGCCAGACAAATTCCAGAATTCACATTTGATCATAACACCACAGTCAAAAATAAGAACAGGCCAAGCACAGAATCTCATGCCTATAATCCTAGCATGTTGGGAGGCAAAGGTGGGAGAATCACTTGAGCCCGGGAGTTCAAGACCAGCCTGGGCAACATGGCAAAACCCTATCTCTACAAAAAATACAAAAAATTTAGCAAGGTGTGGTGGTGCACACCTGCAGTCCCAGCTACTCAGGAGGTTGATGTGGGGAGATCACCTGAGCCCATGAGGTCAAGGCTGCAGTGAGCCATGATCACATCACTGCACTCCAGCCTAGGTGACAGAGTGAGATTCTGTCTCAAAAATAAATAAATAGGCGAGGCGCAGTGGCTCATGCCTGTAATCCCAGCACTTTGGAAGGCTGAGATGGGCAGATCACCTGAGGTCAGGAGTTTGAGACCAGCCTGACCAACATGGCGAAACCCCATCTCTACCAAAAATACAAAAATTAGCTGAGTGTGGAAGTGGGTGCCTGTGATCCCAACTACCCAGGAGGCTGAGGCAAGAGAATCACTTGAACCTGGGAGGCAGCGGTTGCCGTAAGCTGAGATCACGCCATTGCACTCCAGCCTGGGTGACAGACAGAGACTCCATATCTAAATAATTAAATAAATATCATGCACACCAAATCTGAAAACACTAGTGATGTCTACAGTTTAGAGATTCTTCCCAATGTCAGCATGAAGTGACTGTCCGAGGTTAGTAGCCAGTGGTCAATGAGAACAACACATTTCACTTGTCATGATCACCTAGATTTGCCAAATTTAGCAAATAAAAAGACATTGGGTCTAAATCAGAATTTCAGATAAAGAACAAATAATTTTTAGTGTAAGTATGTCCTGGGCAGTATTCAAAGCATACTAAAAGAAAAAAAAAAGTACGCATCGTTCGTTTATCTGAAATTCAAGTTTAACAGGGCATCCTATGTTTTATCTGGCAACCTGATAAACAGCAAAGGTCATAAAGTACTCCTGGTTATGGCACGCTACAGCCAAGCCCTAACTTGCGGGACCACACTTTCCCAAGTACTTTAAAAATCTTCTTACCCTTGATCCTCCCGGGATCCTCTGAGGCTCAGTAAAGTTATGTAACTTGCCCAAGTGACACACAGCAAGAGGGTGGCAGAGCTGGGACCCAGCACCGTGCTCCAGTTCTCCATCCACTCACTGTCCCAAAAAAGATACATAGCACCTCTCGAAGGGGAGGGCAGATGTATAACCACACTTGGCTTCGGAGGGGATGAGGGGAGGGAGAACTGTTACTTAAATCCAGCTGACATTGCAAACTCTGAAACATCCCACTCTGAATATGCAGACGTTCCTAGTGATATGTTCTTTACCCTTTTGATCCTTATGTCCTACTTAGAATTTTCTGCATTTGCTGGAATTCTGGATTAAGAATTGTAGCTACAATGGAACAACAGAATCTACCATACTCCCCAGCCAAGCTTATCATCTTTGAGTAACAGCATCCCAGCTTTCGTTTGGAGAACATCCCTGCTTGGTCCATGGGGCTTGGAAAGGACTGATCTCGCTCCCCGTCCCCGTAACTGATGAATAAGAACACTGCTCCCTTTTGACTCCAGGAGTAGAGAAATGAACCGCTCTGGTGAATAGGATACCCCAGAAATTTGTCGGAGCCACTGAGAAATAATCGCGCTCTTCGTACAAGCAAGGTGATAAAATGTAAGTGTGGCACTGTCTGTGGCCATTCTGCCACCATAAGGAAAGACTGTTTGGATAAAAGCAATCCAGAAAGAAAGCCGAGCTGAGAGGTGGAGACAGGGCTTTGCTTGCATTTGTTAAGTGCCTCGATCTAGCCACACTGAAGCCAGTCCTACCCATAAACATCTCAGTCCCACGAGCCAAAGAACTCCCCATTGTTGTTTAGCCAGTTTAAGTTTCTCACACTCACAACCAAAGGGGTTCTGGTTAATACAACCAGTGAACACCATCACATTTCCTATCAGTCAACAGGCAAGGTCAAAAACATCTGGAAATCTTGTTCACTGTAAATTCTAAATATACAGCTCACCAGCCTGGTACAAGCCACAGTCATCGTCTTTTTTTATTTTAAGACAGAGTCTTGCTCTGTCGCCAAGGCTGGAGTGCAGTGGTGTGATCTCGGCTCACTGAAACCTCTGCCTTCTGGGTTCAAGCGATTCTCCTGCCTCAGCCCCCCAAGTAGCTGGGATTACAGGCGCCCACCACCACGCCCGGCTAATTTTTATATTTTTTAGTAGAGACAGAGTTTTAACATCTTGGCCAGGCTGGTCTTGAACTCCTGACCTTGTGATCCGCCTCCCGAAGCGCTGGGATTACAGGCGTGAGCCACTGCACCCAGCCCCTTTTTCTTATTTATTTTTTTTCTTTTTGAAACAGGGTCTCAGTCTGTCGCCCAGGCTGGAGTGCAGTGGCATGACATGGCTCACTGAAGCCTCGAACTCCTGAGTTCAAGGGATCCTCCCACCTCAGCTTCCTGAGTAGCTGGAACCACAGGCATGTACCACCATGCCCAACTAATTTTTTAAATTTTTTGTAGAGACAGACTCTTGCTATATTACCCAGACTGGTCTCAAACTCCTAGTTTCAAGTGATCCTCCTTGAAACCCCCAAAGTGCTGGGATTATAGGTCTGAGCCACCTTGCCCAGCCTTTTGCTGCTTCTTTTTACACATGGGGTCTCATCTTGCTCTGTTGCCCAGGCTGGAGTACAATGGCCTGATCACAGCTCACTGTAGCCTTGACCTCCTGGCTCAAGCAATCCTCCTTCCTCAGCCTCCCAAGTAGCTAGAACCACAGGCATGCACCACCACACCCTTATTGCAGTCTTCTGGCTCAACTATCTGCTTCTACCCAGGCCCCTAGAGTCTGTTCTCAACCAGTGGCTAGAAAGACACTGCTAAAACTCAAGTCATTCCTCCTCTGCTCAAAACCCTCTGATGTGCTCATTTCACAGGGTAAAATGTTTACGCTGGTCTAAAAGGCTCTCATGGGCCAGGCGTGGTGGCTCGCACCTGTAATCCCAGCACTTTGGGAGGCAGAGGTGGGCAGATCATTTGAGGTCAGGAATTCGAGACCAGCCTGGCTAACATGGTAAAACCCTGTCTCTACTAAAAATACAAAAATTAGCCAGTTGTGGTGGTGGGTGACTGTGATCCTAGCTACTGGGGAGGCTGAGACAGGAGAATTGCTTGAAATAGGAGGCAGAGATTGCAGTGAGCTGAGATTGCTCTACTGCACTCCAGCCTGAGTGACAGAGTGAGACTCTGTCTCGAATGAATGAATGAATGAATGAATGAATGAATGGCTTTCATGATCTGGTCCCACTCCGCTTCTCTGAGCTGATTTTCAGCACTCCAGTCTGGTCACACATGCTTCCTGACTGTTCCTCAGAGACCTCAGGGGCTTGGCAGGTGCGGTGGCCTCTCTCTGAGTGCTTTTCTCCCCTAGAGGTCCCAGGGATCACCCCCCTACCCAGTTCCTTTAAGTCTTTGCTCAAATGTCACTTTTTCATGAAGACTGCCATATTTTTTGTTTTTCCCATAGTACTTCTCACCTTTTATAATCCTCGATAGCTTCCTCGTTCCATTTATTAAACTTTTTTTTGAAACAGGGTCTTGCTCTGTCACCCAGGCTGGAGTGCAGTGGTCTGATCTCAGCTCACTGCAACCTCTGCCTCTCAGGCTTCAATGATCCTCCCACCTTGGCCTCCTGAGTAGTTGGGACCACAGACAAGAGCCACCATGCCCAGCTAATTTTTGTATTTTTTCATAGAGATGGTGTTTTGCCATGTTGCCCAGGCTAATCTTGAATTCCTGAGCTCAAACGATCTGCCTGCCTCAGCCTCCCAAAGTGCTAGGATTACAGGCATGAGCCACTACACCTGGCCTAAATTATTTCATTTTTGAAACATGGTCTCTATCTGTTGCCCAGGCTGGAATGCAGTGGTGCAGCATGGTTCACTGCAGCCACGAATTCCTGTGCTCATGTGATCCTCCCACCTCAGCCTCCAAAAGTAGCTGGGACTACAGGTGCACACCACCATGCCTGGCTAGTTTGTTGTTGTGGTGGTGGTGGTTGTGGTTGTTATTTGTAGAGACAGGGTCTCACTTTGTTGCTCAGGCTGGTCTTGAACTCTTGAGTGATCCTCCCAGCTTGGCCTCCCAAAGTGCTGGGATTAGAGGCGTGAACCACCATGCCTGGCCAGCTTCCCTATTCAGTGACAGTGAAAACTGCTTTTATTTGTTTATTGTCTGTCTCTCCCACCCAGAATGTGAGCCACAAGAGAACAGGGCTCCTGGCCTGTTTTGCTCTCTGATGTATGTCCCCAACACCTAGAACACTGCATGGCACATGGCAGATGCCCCATACTGGAAAACAATGAGCTCGGATGAAGCAGACTCAGGAAAAAGGAAACAGGTCTGAAAAACAGAAGGGCGGTGTCTGGGAGGCTAGAAAACATGAGCCAGAGCCCAGAGGATGCCCAGGGATGCCTCAAGGTGGCATCTGGGCTCAGCCCACCCTCTCCCCTCTTGATTCCACCTTAGTGAAGACCTGAGCTACCAACTTAGCAGACAAGTAAGGGTAACTGGCTGCGAGGAAATGTGATTATACACATATGACTAAATAGTAGCAGGGGAAAGCTCTCCTCTTAATCTGAGTTAATTTAAGACTGTTCTTATCGTTAATCTGATCAAACAATGACCAGCTTCTCAGACCTGTGTAGCATGCTACTAATGAATTTTTCATAACTCTGCAGAGACATTTTCTGCACTGCTGTTAATCATAAACCACAGAGCAGGAGATTTCAAATGTGTTTCCAATTCACCACCTCTTTTCTCCTAGCTTTATTTCCCCTCCCTCCACCCTAACCTTCTCAAGATCTTGCCCATTTATTATTATTATTACGTAGTAGCTTGTGTTTGTTCTAGTGTTAAAGAACCCGCCTCTACCTTAGGGGACCAATAAATTAATGTTATACTTTCAAATCATATTTGAGAAGTGGAGATCATATATTAGAGAGTTTGATTCAATTTGGCAAATGAGACTGCCTTATTTTCCTATAATAAGGAGGAGATGAGGCAGGAAGGAGATGCAAAGGAACCCAGTTCAAAGAAAGGAAAATGTGTGATCCCATCCCTTTGCCTCCAAACGAGCCTGAGCCAGGCACAGTGGCTCATGCCTGTAATTCTAGCAATTTGGGAAGCTGAGGTGGGTGGATCACTTGAGGTCAGGAGTTCGAGACCAGCCTGGGCAACATGGTGAAACCCTGTCTCTGCTAAAAATACAAAAAAAAAAAAAAATTAGCCAGGCGTGGTGGTGTTCCATGCCTGTAATCCCAGCTATTTGGGAGGCTGAGGCAGGAGAACCTCTTGAACCCGGGGCGGCAGAAGTTGCAGTGAGCCAAGATCGTGCCACTGGACTCCAGCCTGAGCAACAAAGAGTGACTCTGTCTCAAAGAAAAAAGCCTGAAGCATTTAGACTTCTCCCATGTTGGCTTGCATTTGGTTCCTCAAATGCCCCATGCTATTTCGTAACTCTAGGCTTTTGTGCATACTGGTCCTGCTGCCTGGAACATCCCTGCCTCATCTCCAGCTAACTCCATCATTCTTCAGGTCTTAGCTTTAGCATCTCATCACTAGATCCATGACACAAGTGCATGTATTCTATGTCCCAGTACCCAGCACAGTGCCTGACATGCAATACATATTTGCACATCACAATCTCTATACATGCAAGACTATCCCATTTGTATAACTAATGCATTTAACATTAAGTGGAATGAATGAAGGAAGGAAGGAATGCTGAGCTCATCAACCAGGTTCCCTTTCAAAGCAGACATCATAAGCCAGGTGCGGTGGCTCATGCCTGTAATCCCAGCACTTTGAGAGACAGAGGTAGGAGGATCACTTGAGCCCAGGGGTTTGAGATCAGCCTAGGCAACACAGAGAGACCTCATTTCTACAAAAAATTTAAAAAGTAGCTGGGCATGGTGGTACACACTGATAGTCCTAATTGCTCAGGAGGCTGAGACAGGAAGATTGCTTGAGTCCAGGCGTTCAAGGCTGCAGTGAGCCCATAATCATGCCACTGCACCCCAGCCTAGGCAACAGAGCAAAACTCTGCCTCTAAACAAACAAACAAAAATAACCACCAACTAGACATTATAAATAGCTGAAGACTTATCCCAACACCAAAGCTATGACCTTGCTTCTTGAGTTCCCTTTCAGACACCGTGTCCAGAACACTGTCATGATCAAAGTCAATGGCAACACATCTTGTTGTTTAAGAGTGAACTAGACTATTTATGTATTTTAAATGAACAAAAATCACTGGGAATCAGTTAAGCAGACATAGTGAAGGCTACCATCTGGGGTCAAAAAATAAAAAAGAAAGTAAAGAAACTTTGATTTCCCGTAAAGTGACTCTGAAGACAGCTTGTAAGAATATTTTAAGTAATGCCAACAGAGCTAGAGCGAGGCAGATATAATCACCATGACTGCTTTGATACATACAGTCCTCTTTTGTGTATAAATATTTCATTTTGTTGTTGAAGGAAATACCTGATTGAGGAATTGTTGGTGTGATAATAGCACTGGTTGTGCTTAAAACATAGTACTTACTGTTTATGAGAAATCAGTATTGAAATGTATTGAGGATGAAATGCAATAATGGTTTAAGAATTGCTTCACAATAAGCCAGGGAGATTTTTGACACGGAGAGGCACTGATTGACCATGATTTGATCATTGGTGAATTTGTGTGATGGAGCCATAAGAGTCCATTTTGCTATTCTTTCTACTTCTGTATAGATTTGAAATGTAGCCAGGCACAGTGTCTCACGTCTGTAACCTAACACTTTGGGACCCTGAGGGGGGTGGATCACTTGAGATCAGGTGTTCGAGACCATCCTGGCTAACACGGTGAAACCCCGTCTCTACTACTAATTAAAAAAAAAAAATAGCCTAGCGTGGTGGCACATGCCTGTTAAGTCTAGCTACTCAGGAGGCTGAGGCATGAGAATCACTTGAACCCAGGAGGTGGAGATTGCAGTGAGCCGAGATCACACCACTTCGCTCCAGCCTGGGCAATAGAGTGAAACTGTGTCTCAAAAGAAAAAGAAAAAGAAAAAGAAATGTGTGTGTGTTGTTGTCTGGTCCCAGTAACATCTCTTCTTGTGCCCTCACTGGAGACTAGGAATAGCCACCCAAGAAGCAAACATCACGAAGCCAACAGTTAATTGGTTGTTCCATCTTCTCCAGGCTAAACAAAATAAACTTAATTTTTTTCAACCCACAGATGGGTAGAATTGGGGGGAAAAAAATGAGAAACAGCAATCATTAAATCACTGGTCTTCACATATTATTCTAGTACTGTTGATTACCTGTACCTTCTGTGCCCTCACTCAACAGTGTTTAAACAAAAACACACACATTTTAGCTAACAGGCATGACGGTGAGGTTCTTGATCAGATGGTAATGAGGTATTGTCACTTTTTATGAAATACCACGAATATAATTACCAGTTTACACCAGAAACAAAGGCTCAGTCATATTCCCTTACAAACATCAATACTGGATGTACTTCAGGAACCACTGATTGTAAATTGTTGCTCAGGTCTCAAGGTAGCCTCACAAAGGATATCACAGATATCATTACTTGGAAAATCTACCTAATGGGAAGTGTCTCTAATGCCGTATCTTCAGTGACAAGACAAGGTAGAATTTCTAGGTAACTTTTATTCACACCCCAGCAAACTCTTTGTTTTGTAGGTATCTCAGAGCAATTGCAAGTCACTTATTTATTCAACTTATATCTGTTCTCTGCTGCCCCTGTGTTTAACATATATTACAGAAACCCATGTATTTTGGTTGTGAGGTTTTCTTGCAATTTGTACATGAACTTAGGACTCACTCAGCCTTATTTTCATCTCTATATGAAAGAATGAGAACAATTCTTATTTTTCCCAGGGACTGAATTCAGTTGTGTATTACATTGTTCACAAACATAATCCATAAACCTTTTGCCACTTTTCATCAACCACATTCAATATCAATTTAAAACAGTCAAGTCAGTCAAGATTGAAATTAAAATAAATTTTTGTTTGTTGGTTTTTAAGGAATGTGGCAAAGAATTGGGCTCACCCTACTCTTTTAAACTCTGAGAAGGTTATAAAGTGCTCATGGGCTGAATGCAGCTACAGGTATGTTTGTTTAACTTTGATAGCAGTTTTTGTTTTGAATGAAATTTTTCACATTTAAGATTTTGATTTCTGGGCAAGCTCGGTGGCTCACACCTGTAATCCCAGCACGTTGAGAGGTCGAGGTGGGCAGATAATTTCAGGCTAAGAGTTTGAGACCAGCCTGGCCAACATGACGAAACCCCATCTTTACTAAAAACACACAAATTAGCTGGGCATGGTGGCAGTCGCCTGTAATCCCAGCAACTTGGGAGGCTGAGGCAGGAGAATTGCTTGAACCAGGGAGGCAGAAGTTGCAATGAGCCAAGACTGTGCCACTGCTCCAGCCTGGATGACAGAGCAAGATTCTGTCTCCAAAAAAAAGGAAAAAAAAAAAAAAAAAAAAGATTTTGATTTCTGGGGTTATGTTGAAAACTGGAAATACTCGACAATACTAGGCCCAAATCCTATTCATGACCAACACCTGACCTCTCTAAATGGATGCTGCCCAGCTCACCATGACCCCCACTCCACGTCACCCCCCAAACATTCTACTCCTGCCCCATTTTCCTCCTGTGGGTTTCCTGCCTGGCCCCCAGAACCACTGTGTGACCCCCTAGAAATCAAGCAGCCTCATCCATAAAACTCACACCTCTTCCGGATGCCATTTGGGAAAAAAAAAATCATCTTAAATTAGGCTTCCTTGTCATTGACATGATTCAAAATCTATTTATTTCAACTGAAAGTGTACATTTTTTTAAAGCCAAGCCTGCTTCCAGCCTCTTAGCTCATCATGATCAGTTGATGCACAGATGTAGTAAAATAATTTTACATATTTTTATTAAGTTACAGATTTATTTGAAACATTTGTCTCTACAGTTGTCATTCCTGAAGATGTAAAAATCACAGGCTTTCTTCTTTTTTTGTTTTTGAGACGGAGTCTTGCTCTGTCACCCTGGAGTGTAGTGGTGCAATATTGGCTCACTGCAGCCTCCACCTCCCTGGTTCAAGTGATTCTCCTGTCTCAGCCTCCCAAGTAGCTGGAACTACAGGCATGCACCACCACACCTGACTAATTTTGTTTTTTTTCATTTTTAGTAGAGAAAGGGTTTCACCATGCTGCCCAGGCTGGTCTCAAACTCCTAACCTCAAGCGATCCACCTGCCTCAGCCTCCCAGAGTGCTGGGATTACAGGCGTGAGCCACTCTGCTCGCCCTACTTTTTTAAACTCTGAGAAGGTTAATAAGTGGTACACTCTTTCTAAGGGATCACTGGGCCATAGATGAATAAAAATCTTACATGCATGCAGTCATTCCACTTCTAGGTATATTTCTCTCTTTTTTTTGCTTATTTTTAATTTTTATGGATACATAATAGTTGTACGCATGTAGGGGTTCGTGTGCTATTTTAATACAAGCATACAATGTGTAATGATCTAATCTGGGTAACTAGAATATTCATCATCTCAAACATTTATCATTTATTTATCATCTCTTTGTGTTGGCAACATTCCAAATCTTCTCTTCTAGCTATTTTGAAATATACAATAAATTATTGCTAACTGTATTCAGCCTACTGTGCCATCAAACATTCGGTCTTATTCCTTCTATCTAGCTATATTTTTGACCCACTAACCAACCTATTTAATCTCTCCTTCCCCACAACCCTTCCCAGCCTCTGGTAGCCACCACTCTATTCACTATCTCCAAGAGATTAATTTTTTAAGTTCCTAGGCTGGAGTGCAATAGTGGGATCATGGCTCACTGCAACCTCAACCTCCCAGGCTCAAGCGATCCTCCCACTTCAGCCTCCCAAGTAACCGGGATTACAGGGGCATGCCATCACACTTGGCTAAATTTTTTTGTATTTTTTTGTAGTGACAGAGCTTTGCCATGTTGTCCAGGTTGGTCTCAAACTCTTGGGCTCAAGCAGTCCTTCCACCTTGGCCTTCCAAGGTCCTGGGATTACAGACATGAGCCACCCCGCCCAGCCTATATTTCTTAAAGAAATAAATAAGAGTGCTTTACAAAGATTCCATTTCAAAAACATTCATTAAGGCTATGTTTATGAGAGTGAAAAACTAGAAATAATCTAAGTCACTAACGGGTGTCGTTAACTCAATTATGCTGTATTGTATGCTGGAATGTTATATAGCCATTAGAAATGCTGTAAAATATAGTTTTGACATTGAAAGATGTTCATGTCATAAGTCAACTTTTAAGGGGAAATGAGAAGACTACAAAATACTTACCATACCGTTGCCCTTAAAAGTCACATAAAAATACATGTTTGCGTGAGGAAAACCCTGTAAGACTCTGTAACAAGGTGTCAACAGTGTCGACATGTGGGTGGTAGGATCATAAGAGTATTCGTTTTTCCTTTTGACTAAGTGTATATTGTTTTTTTTACAGTAAAGTGCTTTGCCTTAATGACTATTAATTTCTTAAAATGCCTATTTCCTCCATTTCTGAAGTCAGTATGAATGATTCATAACCTGGCATATATGACCTGAATAGCCACTCAAATACCTTTAAGAGCTCCCAGGAATTGTCACATTGAACCATCACATACAACTACAACAGCTGTGGAAGAAACTTCTGACTCTAGAGACCCTAACTGTGCAACAGCCTGAACCTGGGGACATTAGTTTGCTGTAGAGGACATTGCTTCTAATGTGCTCTTATCCTAGCCAAAAAAAAAAAAAAAAAAAAACACACACACTCATAGCAGAACTATTCTCAAGAGCCACAAGGTGGAAACAATCCAAATGTCCATCAACTGATGAACAGATCAACAAAATGCATATATACATACAATGAATGGAATATTATTCAGTCATTAAAAAATGAAGTACTGATACATGGGTGAAACTTGAAGATATTATGTTAAATGAAAGAAGCTGTAAACAAAAGCCCATTGATACGGTTTAGCTGTGTTCCCATCCAAATCTCACCTTGAATTGTAGCTCCCATATCCTATACGTTATGGGAGGGACCCAGTGAGAGATAATTGAATCACTGAGGCATTGTCCCCATACAGTTCTTGTGGAAGTAAATAAATCTCACAGGATCTGATAATTTTATAAGGGATTTCCCCTTTCACGAGGCTCTCATTCACTATTGCCTGCTGCCATGTAAGACGTGACTTTACCTTCCCCCATGATTGTAAGGTTTCCCCAGCCACGTGGAACCGTGTGTCCATTAAACCTCTTTTTCTTTATAAATTACCCAGCCTTGGCTGGTTACAGTGATTCACGCCTATAATCCCAGCACTCCGGAAGGCCAAGGCAGGTGGATCACCTGAGGTCGGGAGTTCCAAACCAGCCTAATCAACATGGAGAAATCCCCTCTCTACTAAACATACAAAATTAGCCAGGCATGGTAGCACATGCCTGTAATCTCAGCTACTCAGGAGGCTGAGGCAGGAGATGGAGGTTGTGGTGAGCCAAGATCACGCCATTGCACTCCAGCCTCAGCAACAAGAGCAAAACTCCGTCTCAAAAATAAATAAATATCCCAGTCTCAGGCATGTCTTTATCAGCAACATGAGAACAGACTAATACAGCCACATATTGCATGATTTCATTTATATGCAACGTCCAGAATAGGCAAAACAATAACGTCAGAAAACAGATTAGTAGTTGCCAAGGAATAGAGGGCAAAGGAATTCAGAATGACTGCTAATAGGTACAAAATATTTTTTGTGGTGATAGAAATATTCTGCAATTAGATAGTAGTGATTGCAAAACACTGAGCTTATACTAAAAATCTTCAATTGTGGAACAACCAGTATCAGCCATTCCAAAAATATACCAAAAGTTAAAGAGCATCAACATAATGAAGAATCTACATCCACTAATGGGCAAAACAGCCAGCTAGCATCAAATGGCAGTATTAAAGTCACATATATTATTATTAATCCTAAATTTAAATCAACTAAATGCCCCAATCAAAAGACACAGACAGGCAAATTGGACAAAAAGCCAAAACCCATCAGTATGCTGCATCCAGATCCATCTCACATGCAAGGATACACAAAGACTCAAAACAAAGGGATGGAGGAAGATTTACCAACCAAATGGAGAGTAAAAAAAAAGGCAGTAGTTGCAATCCTAGTCTCTGATAAAATAGACTTTAAAGCAACAAAGATCAAAAGAGGCAAAGAAGGTCATTACATAATGATAAAAGAATCAATGCAACTAGAAGAACTAACGATCCTAAATATATACACACCCAATACAGGAGCACCCAGATACATAAGGCAAGTTCTTAATGACTTATAAAGAGACTTAGACTCCCACACAACAATAGTGGGAGACTTTAACATCACTTTGTCAATATTAGACAGATCAACAAGGCAGAAAATTAACAAGGATATTCAGGACTTGAACTCAGACCCGGAACAAGTAAACTAAATAAACATTTCTAGAACTCTCCACCCCAAATCCACAAAACATACATTCTTCTCAGTACCACATCACACCTACTCCAAAAGTGACTACATAATTGGAAGTAAATCACTCCTCAGTAATTGCATAGCATTTCACAGGTTTAAATGAAACACTGGTTGGCTGCTTGTTTGTTATTTTCCTCCCTTATTCCTTCCTGTCTCCATTGTTAAGCACAATTATTGGCATAAAAGAGGTTTTCAATACTCATTTTAGACTGCATTCCAGCGTGGGCAATAAAGCAAGACTCCTGTTCTCTCTCCCTCTCTCTTCCTCTTTCTTTCTCTCTTTCATTCTTTTCTTTCTCTCTTTCTTTTTTTCTCTCTTTTTTCCCAAAAAAAAAAAAATCTTCAATTGTACAGTTTAAAATGGTTAAAAGGTTGAATTTTACATGAAATGTTACCTCAGATTGTAAAAACCTAAAAAAAAAATGGTCAGGTGCAGTGGCTCATGCCTGCAATCCCAGTAGCACTTTGGGAGGCCGAGACAGGCAGATCTTTTGAACCCAGGAGATTGAGCCTGGGCAACAGAGTAAGACCCCCATCTCTACAAACAAATTTAAAAATTAGCTGAGCATGGTAGCACACACACCTGTAGTCCCAGTTACTTAGGAGGCTGTGGGAGGATCGCTTGAGCCTGGGAGGCCGAGGCTGCAGTGAGGTGTGATCTCGCCATTGCACTCCAGCCTGGGCAACAGAGTGGGATCCTGTTTCAAAAAATAAATAAATAAAAATAATTAAAAAAATTAAAACCTAAAAAAATAACATCTGGAGTGGCTATATTAGTATCAGAGAAAATAGTTTTCAGAGCAGGGAAAATTACCAGGGATAAAAAAGAACTTTAATTAATGACAAAGGATCAACTGACCAAGAAGACATAACCATCCTAAATGTGTACACACTTAACAAAATATCTCAGAATTGGCTGGGCACGGTGGCTCACACCTGTAATCCCAGCACTTTGGGAGGCTGAGGCAGGTGGATTGCCAGAGGTCAGAGTTCGAGACCAGTCTGGCCAACATGGTAAAACCCCGTCTCTAAAAAAAAAAATCTCAGAATACATGAGGCAAAACAGATGGAACTGAAAAGAGAAATGGACAAATCCACAATTACAGTAGGAGACATCAACACTTCTCTCTCTGTAATCAATAAGACAACTAGAGAGAAAATCATCAAGGCTATCAAGGTTCTAAACACCATCAGCCAAGTGGATACAACTGACATTTATAGAACACTCTACCCAACAGCAGAACATGCATTCTTTTCACACACACATGGAACATTCACCAAGAAGGAACGTATCCTGAGTTTAAAAACAAACAGTTTAAGAGAATTTAAACTATATGAATTGTGTTCATTGATCATAACTGAATTAAACTGGCTGAACACAGTGACTCATGACTGTAATCCCAGAACTTTGGGAGGCTGAGGTGGGTGGATCACCTGAGGTCAGGAGTTCAAAGCCAGCCTGGCCAACATGGTGAAACCTGATCTCTACCAAAAATACAAAAATTAACCAGGCGTGGTGGTGGGTGCCTATAGACCCACCCACCCTCCTATGCGAGGGGCTGCGGCAGAACTGCTTGAACCCAGAAGGTGGAGGTTGCACTGAGCTGGGATTGTGCCACTGCACTCCAGCCTGGATGACAGAGCAGGACTCCCTCTCTAAAAAAAAAAAGATAATAATGACAATAATAATAATTGAATTAAACTATAGGAGTGATGTCTGCAAGATGGCTGACTAAAGACACTTGGCACTCATCCTCCCACAAGAAAGGACCAAGGCAATTAATTAATAGCTAAGATTTGATTGGCATATCAAAGGGAGAGTACTGATGTGCAAAAAAGGAAAGAGATGTACTTCAGGTAACTGGAAGTCCAGCAGGGCAGCGTGGAGGTCAGTGGCCTCTGCAGCCCCACCTCCCTCACTCAGATCAGCCCGGAGACCAGAGAGGTTTCCTGTTGTAAGAAAAAGGAAGCAGAAGAACGCAACCAGCCCCTCTTACCACCGAAAACACCTACAGTCCTTATTACAGAAGAATCCCTCAGTCCTTGCAAGCCCTAAGCCCATTTTGAAGAGGTGCTGGGAATTCAAGCACCTTCCTTGTCCTGGATTAAGAGCACAGGGTGAACACTCGCCTCCCTCTACCAACCCCATGAGCCAGGCTGCTACAGCACGGCGCCATCTTGAGACCAGAGCCACCTCTGGAAAGCCCCGTGCTCTGGGGGCCACTAGCCACTGCACCTCTCCAGCACTGGCGCTCCATCCTCATTCCACCAAGCCCACATGAGTGGCTGAACACAACAGCCACAGCAGTGTATAGCCTGGGCCCAGGATCAGCTGTGAGTCTGGCCCTGTCCAGCAGAGAAACCAATAAACTAGAAATCAACACACTTATAAATTAAAAAACAGATTTCAAAAGAAAACATGCATCAAAGAGGAAGCCTCAGAAGAAATTAGAAAATATTACGAACTGGAAAACAATGAAAATATATCAAAATTTGTGGGATACAGCTAAAGTAGTTCTTAGAGGAAAATTCATGGCAATAAATACAACAGAAAAGAAAGTTCTCAAGTCAACTAGTTTTCAAGTCTTATCTATTAATAAGCATCTGCCTCAACAAAACAGGAAGAGTAAAACAAACCTATAGTACGCAGAAGAAAGAATAATGAACAAGAATGAAAATCAATGAAGTTGAAGAGAGAAAAACAATAGAGAAAATAAATGAAGCCAAAACCTGGTCCTTTGAAAACATGAATTAAAATGATAAACTTCTAGCCAGACTAACAGAGGAAAAAGAGAGAGAAAAAAACACACATTACCAATATCAAGAATGAAAAGGGGAGCATCACTACAGAGCCCATTATGTTAAAAGGATAATAAGAGAATACTGGGAACAACTCTATGCATGTAAATTCAACAATTTCAATAAGATGTACCAATTCCTTAAAAGCCACAAACTGCCAGAATTCACCAACAACAAATATACTACATGAATAATCCTAAAAACATTTTTAAAATTAAATTTGTAGTTAAAAGCTTTCTACGAACACAAAAAAAAATTACTTAGGCACAGTATTATCCTGATTCTTAAACTAAACCAAGGCAGTACAAAAAAGAAAAACCACAGATCAATATCCCTCATGAACACAGACAAAAAAAAATTCTCGGAAAAATACTAACAGATGAAATCTAACAGTATGTTAAAATAATACACCATAACCAAGTGTAGTTTATCCCAGGAATGCAAGGCAGGTTCAAAAATTTTAAATCAAACATATTAAAAGTCTAAAGAAGATAAATCATGTTAATAAAGAAGATAAATAGGCCAGGTGCAATGGCTCACACCTATAATCTCAGCAATTTGGGAGGCCAAGGCAGATGGATTACTTGAGGCTAGGAGTTCAAGATCAGCCTGGCCAACATAATGAAACCCTGTCTATGTCTACTAGAAATACAAAAAATCAGCTGAGTGTAGTGATGCATGCCTGTAATCCCAGCTACTCAAGAAGCCAAGGCAAGAGAATCACTTGAACCCAGGAGTTGGAAGTTGCAGTAAGCCTGGATGACAGAGCTAGACTCTCATCTTTCAAAAGAAAGACAAGACAAGACCACATGACAATACCAATTGATACAGAAAAAGCACTTGACAAAATTCAGTATCCATTCATTATGAAAAACTCTCAAGGGTCCAGGAACAGACACTTCTTAACCTTATAGAGAAAAGAGTATCTACCAAAATAAACAAACAAAAAACAAAAAAACTAAACATAACATCATTCTTAATGGTAGAAAATTGGAGCACTTTTTCCTTAAGACTGAGAACAAGGCAAGAATATCTACTTCCACTATTCCCATCCAACATTGTAATGGAAATCCTGGCTAGTAAAATAAAAATAAAATTTTTAAAAAATCAATTGTCCCTATTCTCAGATAACATGATTATCTATGTAGAAAAATCCATGGAATCCAGGGAAGAAAAATTCCTAGTTACTTATAAGTGTGTTTATCAAGGTCACAGGATACAATGTTAACACAAAAATCAATTATATTTTCAATACTAAAAATAATTAGAAATCAAAATTTTAAAGGAAATACATTATGTAGATCCAAAAATATCAAATACTTGAGTATAAGTCTAACAAAACATGTTAAAGATTTATATGCTGAAAACTAGAAAATGCTAATAAAAGAAAGAAAAGAAGACTTACCTAAATGGAAAGACATACCATGTTCATAGATTGGAAGACTTTATATAGTTAAGATGTCATTCGTCCCCAAATTGAGGTACAGATTTAATGCAATTGCAATAAAAATCAGATTTTTATTGTAGATATAGACAAGCTGCCTAAAATTTATATAAAAAGACAAAAGAGCTACATAGCTAAAATAATTTTTGAAAAAGAATAATGAAGGTAGAACTCACACTATTCAATTTTTTTCATGCCTTACATAGATTTGACTGGTCAATTTTAAGAATTACAATAGGCCAGATGCCGTGGCTCATGCCTCTAATCCCAGCACTTTGTGGGGGTGATGAGAGCGGATAAGCTGAGGTCAGGAGTTCAAGACCAGCCTGGCCAATATGGTGAAACCCCATTCTATTAAAAATATAAAAATAAAAAAAAAATAACTGGGCATGGTGGCAGGCATCTGTAATGCCAGCTACTCAGGAGGCTGAGGCAGGAGAATCACTTGAACCCAGGAGGCAGAGGTTGTAGTGAACCAAGATCTCGCCACTGCACTCCAGCCTGGGCAACAAAGCAAGACTCCAAAAAGAAATTACAATAAACCTACAGTTATCACAAAAACGTGATATTGGCAAAAGAACAGATACAGAGATCAGTGGGACAGGATAGAGTCCAGAAATAGATACAAACATAGAATATTACTTTCTTACAAAGGTATAAAGGCAATTTAGTGGAGAAAGAAATCAACTTTTCAATGAATGGTGCTGAAAAAAATTGTACATCCAAATGAACACACACAAAAAAAAATGAACTTCAATTTAAACCTCACACTACATACCAAAACACATTAGGTTGGTGCAAAAGTAATTGGAGTTTTTGCCATTTTAACAGTAACGGCAAAGGTCGGGTGCAGTGGCTCACGTCTATAATCCCAGAATTTTGGGAGGCTGAGACAGGTGGATCACCTGAGGTCAGGAGTTCGAGACCAGCCTGGCCAACATGGTGAAACCCCATTGCTATCAAAAATGTAAAAATTAGCCAGGCATCTGTAATCCCAGCTACTTGGGAGGCTGAGATAGGAGAATCATTTCAACCCGGAAGGTAGAAGTTACAGTGAGCTGATGAGATCGTGCCACTGCATTCCAGCCTAGGAGATAAGAGTGAGACTCTATCTCATAAAACAAAAAAAAATAAATAAATAAAAGTAATGGCAAAACTGCAATTACTTTTGCACCAACCTAATACATAAAATGAATCATGGGTTGAATGTAAATTGTTAAAAAACAAAAATTGTATAAGAAAATAAATTTAAAAGTGATAAATTTGACTTTATCATATTTTAAGTTTTGCTCTACAAATAGCACTGTTAAGAGAGGGAAAAAAAAAAGACGACCTTCAGAATGGGAGAAAATATTTGCAACTAACATATCTCACAAAGGATTGTATCCAGGATACATAAATAACTCTCGACATTCAACAGTAAGAAAATAATTAACACAATTTTGTTTCATGAGCAAAAGACTTCTCAAAAAACAAGCTATGGTAATGGAGATCAGATCAGTGATTGCCAGGGGTTAAGCATAGAAATATATTGGGGAAGCATGAAATAAATTTTGTGGGTAAAAGAACTACTCTGTACCCCAAATGGTAGCAGTAGTTACACAAATGTATATAGTAATTAAAGCTCACAGGACTGTACACCCAAAAGTCGTCAAAAATTAAAAAGTACATGATGTATGATTTCATTTATATACAGTTCTTTGTCTTAGAACAGACTAAATTAATCTACAGTAGAAAAAGATTCAGAAAATTGGTTGATTTAAAGGTGGAGGGAGAATGAGCTATATCATCGTAAATGTTCTATATCTGATGGAGGTTTAGGTTACAGTGGTGTATAGGTTTGCCAAAACTCAGTGAGTGCATGCTTAAGATCTGTGCGTTTCATTGCTTGTCCATTTTACATCAAAAGAATAAATACTGAACTGTTATTAATGATAAATATATAGGCATATATAGACAGAAATGCACTGATGTCTACAATTTACTTTTTTTTAGATGGAGTCTTGCTCTGTTGACCAGGCTGGAGTGCAGTGGTGCTATCTCAGCTCACTGCAACCTCCACCTCGCAGGCTCAAGCGATTCTCCTGCCTCAGCCTCATGAGTAGCTAGTATTACAGGTGCCCACCGCCATGCCCAACTAATTTTTTGTATTTTAGTAGAAGCAGGGTTTCACCATGTTGCCCGGGGTGGTCTTGAACTCCTGAGCTCAGGCAATCCACCCACCTCGGCCTTCCAGAATGCTGGGATTACAGGCGTGAGCCACTGTGCCCGGCCTGCAATTTACTTTTGATATATCAAACAATAGGTAGACTCATGGATGGAGAGAGGGATGGATAGATGAATAGATATGTAATAAAGCAAATATAGCAAAATGTTAATGGAACCAGGTGGCAGATGCTCTCTGTAAAGTACCTTCAACTGGTATATGTTTGAAATCTTACATAAATGTTGAGACCAAGCACAGTGGCTCATGCCTGTAATCCTAGCACTTTGGGAGGCTGAGGCTGGTGGATCACTTAAACCCAGAAGCTGGAGACCAGCCTGGGCAACATGGCAGAACTCATCCTGACAAAACATACGAACAAAAAAAATTAGCCGGGCGTGGTGGTGGGACCTGTAGTCCTAGCTCCTTGGAGGCTGAGGTAGGAGGATCACTTGAGCCCAGGAGGTGGAGGTTGCAGTGAGCCAAGGCCACACCACTGCACTGGAGCCTAGTTGACAGAGCGAGACTCTGTAAAAAAAATAATAATAAAGAAAAAAGTAAAAATATATTGGGGAAAACAAAATTATTTAGCATTCACTTCTATTCTCCTGGTATAAGCTATTAGGTAAGTGTGAGAGTATTTAAATACTTAAGGATGGTCCTGCCAACCTGCGGTTCTCCTAAGAGGACTTTCATTGGAGCTGGTGGTAAGAAATTCATTCTTGCAGCTTAGGTTTTAAGCATATTGCTTTTGGAGTTTATCACAAAACACTGCTTCTCCAAGTCAGATAAAGATAAAATAAAAACAGTGGCATCTAACCTAGCTCTGCCTCCTGATAAAAACAATGTCCCTAAATGCCCACTTAACAAGTTCTTCTTTTTACCTAATGGCCTCAGTGCTCAAGTCCAAGCCACCAATCCTGACCAAGGATCACCCCGGTGCCTTCATGGATGGGCACACAGAGAAACACTCATGACTATTTCTGATTGGTGTGATACTCTGGGTAGGAAAGGTAGACAGACAAAGCGAAATTCACCATTCCAACAACTCCAGGCCTCCCCAAATGGATAAGAATGGAACTCACACAGAGCAGGGAGGATTTGGCGGATATTGGCTGCAAAGTTTGGATCAGAGACTCATCCGAAGTCTTTGGGAGTGACCATCTCTTGTCTCCACTTGGTAAGTTCCAGATCTAGATGCAAACTGTTCTTGAGACTATTTCCTTGACTGAAAAAGAGACTGGCCTCATTCCCTTTCCCCCTAGAGTAGAATCAAAGGAGGGAGGTTCCCAGGGAGGGAGGTTCCCAGGGAGCGAATCCAATTCAACAGAAGGAGGACAATTCTAACTATCACAGATTATCCAGATCAAAAGGCTGCCCTGTCATTCTGCTACATGAAATAAGGCAGACAGAGAAAAGACAAATACAGTATGATTTTGCATGTGGAATCTAAAAAAGTCAAACTCAGATAAACAGAGTAGAATGGTGGTTGCCAGGGGCTGGAGAAGAAAATAGGGAGCTGTTGGTCAAAGGCTTACCTGAGGCCAGGAGTTCGAGATCAGCCTGGCCAACATGGTGGAACCCCATCTCTACTAAAAATACTAAAATTAGCCAGGCATGGTGGTGCACGCCTGTAACCTCAGCTACTCGGGAGGTTGAGGCAAGAGGATTGCTTGAGCCCCAGAGGCAGAGGCTGCAGTAAGGCAAGATGGCACCACTGCACTCCAGCCTGGGCGACAGCAAGACTCTGTCTCAACAAACAAACAACAAAAAAAACCACTTTTGGCCGTGCACAGGGGCTCACACCTGTAATGCCAGCACTTTGGGAGGTGGAGGCAAGAGGATCACCTGAGGTCAAGAGTTTGAGACCAGCCTGGCCAACATGGCAAAACCCCATCTCTACTAAAAATACAAAAATTAGCCAGGCATAGTGGTGCATGCCTGTGATTCCAGCTACTCAGGAGGCTGAGGCAGGAGAATCACTTCAACCTGAGAGGCAGAGATTGCCATGAGCCGAGATTGTACCACTGCACTCCAGCCTGGGCAACAGAGACTCCGTCTCAAAAAAAAAAAAAGAAAAACTTTTAAAGGCTACCTTGTGAAAGGACTTGAACAGACATTTCTCCAAAGAAGGTATACAAATGGCCAATAAGCACATGAAAATATATTCAACATCATTAGTCACTAGGGAAATGCAAATCTAACCCACAATAAGATACTACTTCATACCCACAGGATGGCTATAATTTTTAAAATGAAAAATAACAAAAGTCATTAAGGATGTAGAGGAATTGCTGGATCGCTGGCGGGAATGGAAAATAAATGGTGCAGCCACTGTGGAAAACATAATTAAAAATAGCATTACCATAGAACCCAGTGATTCTGCCCCAGGTATGTACCAAAGAATTGAAAACAAGAACTCAAACAGATACTTGTATACCAATGATCACAGCAGCATTACTTACAATAACCAAAAGGTGGATATAAACTAAAAAATGTTCAACTTGATAGATGGGTAGATACACAAAATGCCGACTATCCATATAATGGACTATTGTTTAGTCATAAAAATGAATGAAGTGCTGATAGGTGATGAACCTTGCAACTGTATGCTAAGTGAGACACAAAATAACAAATATTGTATGATTCTTCTTCTCCGAGGTACCTAGAGTATGAAGTTCATAGAGAAAGTAGGATGACGGTTACCATGTGCTGAGCCAGGGGACAGGGGTACAGGGGAGTTATTGCTTAATGGATACAGACTTTCTGTTTGAAACAAAAAATACTTTTGGAAGCTGACAGTGCTGATGGTCAGACAACATTATAAATGCACTTAAGGCCACTGAAGTGTCCACTTAAAAATAGTTGAAATGGGCTGGGCACAGTGGCTCATGCCTATAACTCCCAATGTTTTGGGGACGAGGTGGGAAAACCACTTGAGCCTAGGAGTTTAAGACTGGCCTCGGCAACATGGCAAGACCCAGCCTCTACAAAAACTTAAAAATTAGCTAGGTATGGTGGTGTGCACCTGTAGTCCCAGCTATTCAGGAGGCTGAGGCGGGACAATCACCTGAACCCAGAGGTTTTTTTGTCTTGTTTTCTTTTGGTTTTGTTTTGTTTTGCTTTTTGAGACAGAGTCTCGCTTTGTCACCCAGGCTGGAGTGCAATGGTGTGATCTCGGCTCACTGCAACCTCCGCCTCCTGGGTTCAAGAGATTCTCCTGCCTCAGCCTCCTGAGTAGCTGAGATTACAGGCACTCGCCACCATGCCCAGCTAATTTTTGTATTTTTAGTAGAGACAGGATTTCACCATATTGGTCAGGCTGGTCTTGAACTCCTGACCTCGTGATCTGCCTGCCTAGGCCTCCCAAAGTGCTAGGATTACAGGTGTGAGCCACTGTGCCCAACCAAACCCAGAAGTTTAAGGCTGCAGCAAGCTGTGATCACGCCACTGCACTCCAGCCTGAGCAACAGAGCAAGACCATGTCCCAAAAAAAAAAAGTTAAAATGGTAAATTTTATGTATATTTTACATAATAAAAAATTGATTTTAAAAAATCATGTACGGCGAGCCTGATGAGGTAGCCCTCACCCTAAATCTGGACACTGGGCAAAGATGGGACTGGACAACCTCTTAAAGGTCCCCCTACCATTACAGGATAGGCTTTTCAGACACTCAGACATTAGAGTTTTTAACTCTTCACCATGCAAGCTTAAGATAAGTCCAGAAGCCGCAAGGCCCAACCCCATAACTGGTACTTTGTTATGCAACTTAGAGCTGAAATGTGGTTTAAAGGCTAAGGCCTGGCAGCCACTGATGGGAGATGAGTCGTCTATGGGCAAATTCAAAGATTCAGACTGTCAGGAATCTTGCTCCCTTCTGTCACCTGCAGCCTAGTGGGTGTGCCACTATCCTATAGAAGCCTTCTATGGGCTTTTTCTTCTCACATTTTGCTATGTTGGTCCCCTGCCTGTCATACGCCGGGGGCTCCGCTAACATATACTGAATAAAGGAATGATACATGCAAGGCCTGTACCTCCGCAGATGGCAGTGCAGAGCCCAGCAGCACACAGGGCTGAAGCACCCGTACCTCCCTCCTGCCAGTCTGCAGTGGGGATGTCCATCAAAAATTCTAAAGTCAATAATTACTAAGAATTTGCGGCTGGGCACAGTGGCTCACACCTGTAATCCCAACACTTTGAGAGGCCAAGGTGGGCGGGTCACTTGAGGTCAGGAGTTTGAGACCAGCTGGCTAACATGGTGGAACCTCATCTCTAGTAAAAATACGAAAAAAAACGAGGTGGGCGTGGTGGCATGTAACTGCAATCCCAGCTACTGGGGAGGCTGATGCAGGTGAATTGCTTGAACCCTGAACTTGGTACATGGAGGTTGCAGTGAGCTGAGATCACAACTGCACTCCTGCCTGGTGAGAAAGCAAGAATCTGTCTCAAAAAAAAAAAAAAAAAAAAAAAGGAAGAATTTGCCACGTGACAGGCACTGGGCTCTACTCGGCTCCTGAATGCGTGATTCCATTTAATCACATTAACGATCTCATGTAAAATGATCGTTTTATTTTATTTATTTTTGAAACAGGTTCTCACTCTGTTGCCCAGGCTGGCATGCAGTGGCATGATCATGGCTCATTGCAGCCTCTACCTCCCCGGGCTCAACTGACCCTCCCACCTCAGCCTCCCAGGTAGCTGGGACCACAGGCATGCACCACCACACTTGGCTGATTTTTTATTTTTTGTAGAGACATTATCTCCCTATGTTGTTCAGGCTGGTCTCGAACTCCTGAGTTCAAGCAATCCTTCTGCTTTGGCCTTCCAAAGTGCTGGGATTACAGATGTGAACCACAATCCTGATTTTATAAACAAGGAAACTGAGGCTTGGAAAGGAGAGATCATTTGGCACAGGGTAACCTGAACCAAACCGGAACCCAAACAATCTCACCTCAGAGCTCAAGCCTTCCTATTAGTCTATTTTGCTTCAAGCACCCATTTGAATTTCGGGGCATCCGGTTATTATTTCTGAGTCTTGATCTCACTTTTCTGGTTCAGGGAAATCGAACACATCCATCTTTGGAATGCATCCACTGCTTTAATCAATGGCTGCCTGGTAACTCTCGGGGGATCAGATTTTCAGCCCTCATCAAGACCAAGATTTCTATTATGGCAAAACAGAGAAATCACTTCAGTGCTTAAAAACAGCTCTGCTCCATAGCAATATATATTTCATTGAATTCAGTGTATCTAAAATATTATCATTTTAATATGTCAATATAAAAATAAGGCCGCGCATGGTGGCTGATGCCTGTAATCCCAGAATTTTGGGAGGCTAACACAGAAAGGCTGCTTGAGCCCAGGAGTTCGAGACCAGCCTGGGCAACATGGCAAGACCCTTATCTCTACATAAAATTAAAAATTAGCCAGGTGTGGTAGCATGTACCTGTAGTCCCAGTTACGTGAGAGGCTAAGGCGGGTGTTTGCTTGAGCTTAGGAGGTTGAGGGTGCAGTGAGCCATAACTGCACCCCTGCACTCCAGAAGAGAAAATAGAAATAGAATATAGAAATAGAATAGAAAATAGAAATTATCAATGCAATATTTTACATTTTTTTTCCTTCACACTAAGAGTTTGGGCTGAAGGTGGTGGCTCATGCCTGTAATTTTAGCACTTTGGGAAGCCATGGATGAAGGATCACTTTAGCTCAGGAGTTCAAGGCCAACCTGGGCAACATAGTGAGACCCCATTTCTTTTTTAAAAAAAATTTAATTTTTAAGAAAACAGTTTGGAATCTCGTACCTATTTGACACGAACAGCACATTTCAAGTAGGACTTGCCGCATTTCCGTTGGTAAATGGCCATATGTGGCAAGCGGTCTCCATGCTGGACAGCTCAGGTCTAAAACGTCTCCCTCTCTCTCTCTCATCCTCCCTTGTCTGTATGAATGCCCTACTTTGTTTCTATCAGTCCTCCACTTCTCTCGAATAATTGTCATCCATAATAGTCACCAAAGAAAGCATTTTAACGACAAAGTAAGTATTCCATCATCGTGACTGTCATTAATCCTATGGCTGTCACCTCTAATCACATCATTACCGCTAACGCCTACACTTCCCCTTCGCCCTCCATTTCTCCTCATCTTTCTTCCTTCTCTTCCAGGCCACTTCACCTCTGGGGAGTCCACAGGACAGCAGTAAACCTCTGTCCGTTCCTGTGTCTGCAGCTGCCTTACTTGGGGAGTTTGGGTCAAATCGGTGACTCTGAACCTCAATAAACCCGCTTAGAGAGGAGCAGCAACCACGCTCGTGGTCACGGCCCACTGGAGAGACATTCCAAGCATCACAGAAACCCTGCTGAAGAAAATCGTTCTATTTTTTCCTTCTTCTCCTATTTTTGTCCCTTTTCCCTTCCCATCCCTCAGCTTCTCCATCCTCCTTCCTGGCCACCATGCGTGTCCTGCCCTCCATGTGTATCCTGCCCTCCTCAGCCTCTCAACACCTCCCCTGTTCCCACACCCAGGGCAGCATATGGTGGGCAAGAAAGAAGGCCAGGCCCTATCCCCTCTTCCCAACATTTGGGACCACAAGGGTGGGAGCCCAGGAAATGACCCATTCTCTGGCAGGGGTTGGGGGAAAAACTTCCTAGTTTTCTACTCATTGAAAGGAGAGGAATTACAAATTCCCTGACAGAATCCATTCCTCAACCCAGAGGGAATAGTGAACCCTTTAGACGTAACATTTATCATGACTTAGAATTGTGAGTTACACACGCACACACACACACATGCACACACACACACACACACACACACACACACCTATTTATGAACACAAGGCAAAAGGAAAAAGCCAGATCCTCACAGGCTGACCACAATTTTTTTTTTTTTTTTTTTTTTGCGATGGAATCTCGCTCTTTTGCCCAGGCTGGAGGGCAGTGGTGCAATCTCGGCTCACTGCAACCTCCACTTCCTGGCTTCAAGCAATTCTCCTGCCTCAGCCTCCCCTATAGCTGAGATTACAGGCACCTGCCACCATATCAGCTAATTGTTTTGTATTTTTAGTAGAGACGGGGTTTCAACATGTTGGTCAGGCTGGTCTTGAACTCCAGACCTCAAGTGGTCCGCCTGCCTTGGCCTCCCAAAGTACTGGGATTACAGGTGTAAGCCACCGCACCCGGCCGAGGTGGCTTTCTCCACTTTGTGCAGAAAACCAAGTGTTCCCCGTCACCCCAGGTACCCGAGTCCTTCCCAATTAAAAACAGTAAAGATCACATTCTGATCTGAGATAACAGCCTCCTTAACCCTGAGCTCTCAGACATCAAAACACTCACACCCAAAAAAATAAGATAAAATATATACCTCTGCCGAGGCGATGGGGAAATGAACCCTTCCCACACTGCTGGTGAAGGGCAACTTGGCAAAACCTACGGAAAAGTCCTAAACTTTGGCATATCCTTTGATCCAGCAGTTCCATTTCTAGGAGCTGAAAATAAGAATCAGCCACAAGGACATCCACTGTGGCATTGCTACAATGATGGAAAAGTATGAACATAAGCACCTGACAGTAAAATTTTGGTTAAAGAAATGATGGGGGCTGGGCACAGTGGCTCACGCCTGTAATCCCAGCATTTTGAGAGGCCAAAGCAGGCAGATCACTTGAGGTCAGGAGTTTGAGACCATCCTGGCCAACATGATAAACGCCCGTGTCTACTAAAAATATCAAATATATATATATCTAAATTAGCTGGGTGCAGTGGCATGCACTTATAATTCCAGCACTTTAGGAGACCAAGGCAGGTGGATCACAAGTTCAGGAGTTGGATCACGAGGTCAGGAGTTCAAGACCAGCCTGGCCAACACAGTGACACTCCATCTCTACTAAAAATACAAAAGTTAACTGGGCACAATGGCACACACCTGTAATCCCAGCTACTCAGGAGGCTGAAGCAGGAGAATTGCTTGAATCTGGGAGACAGAGGTTGCTGCCGTGAGCGGAGATCACATCACTGCACTTCAGCCCGGATGTAGAGCCTTATTTTGAGACTCTATCTCAAAATAAAATAAAGTAAATAATGGTGGGGCATCCGTGTCATACTATGCAGCCATTACAAATAATACTTCATATAGATACATAGGAAAAATAAGACCTAGTATTGAATAAACCAGTAGAGTATCACAAATAATAATCTATTGGGCCGGGCGCGGTGGCTCAAGCCTGTAATCCCAGCACTTTGGGAGGCCAAGGCGGGTGGATCACAAGGTCAAGAGATCGAGACCATCCTGGTCAACATGGTGAAACCCCGTCTCTACTAAAAATAAAAAAAAATAGCTGGGCATGGTGGCACGTGCCTGTAATCCCAGCTACTCAGGAGGCTGAGGCAGGAGAATTGCCTGAACCCAGGAGACGGAGGTTGAGGTGAGCCGAGATCACGCCATTGCACTCCAGCCTGGGTAACAAGAGCAAAACTCCGTCTCAAAAAAAAAAAAATAATAATAATAATAATAATCTATTGTATACTTCAAAATAGCTAGAAGAGAATAATCTGAATGTTCTCAGCATAAAGAAAAGAAAAGCGTTTAAGGTGGTGGATAGCCCAGTTACCCAGATTTCATTAATATACATTACATGAAAGCATGTAAATATCACATGCACCCTGAAAATATGTACATCTATTATGTATTAAACACTAATAATACTTTAATAATTTGAAAAATTGTTCATGGTCTATTAAGTGCACTTCATATCTCCAGCCATTCTCAGAGCTCCAAGTTCACACATCCAACTGTCTACTTGACAAATGTAACCTGTCAAACAGGACTTGACCGTCAAAGCCAATCTATTCCACCTCTAGTCTTCACATTTAAACAAGGGGACCCGCATTCTCCCAGCGCTTAAGCCAAACACCTAGGAATAATCTTCGATTCTTGATTCTCCTTCACCTCCACATCAGATTCATTAGCACCTTCCATATACTTGACCTTCTGAATCCGGCCACCTGCTCCATCCACCCCACAGCAATCACACCAGTCAAAAGCACAGTCATTGAAGGCTTAGACTTCCACAATCACTCCCAACTTGTCTCCCTGCTCTCATTCCTACCTCCTACAGTCTGTTTACCCTGCAGCAATCAGATCATTTAAAAACATAACCCCTGGTTCAAAGGGCTTCTATCACAGAACAAAATCCAAGGCTGGGGATGACAGCTCACATCTGTCATCCCAGCACTTTGGGAGGCCAAGGCACGAGGATCACTTGAGCCCAGGAGTTGGAGACCAGCCTGAGCAACATAGGAAGACCCCATCTCTACAAAAAAAATTTTTAAAGTAGCCAGGCATGGTGACGTACAGTTGCAGGCCCAGCCACTTGGGAGGCTGAAGTGGGAGGAAGGATTGAGCCTGGGAGGTCGAGGCTTCAGTGAGCCATGACGGTGCCACTGCACTGCAGCCTGGGTGACTAAGTGAGACCCTGTCTCAAAAGAAAAAAAAAAAAATCTGAGTACCTTAGCATCTCGGCAAAGCCCCGTATGACCAGCTTCTGTCTCCCACTGTGTCCCTCCTCATCCTCTCCCTGCCCGCTCCCTGCACCCCAACCACAGTGGACTCCTTGGGGTTCCCGTAACATGCCAAGTATGTTCACACCCAAGAAGTTTGCACCTGCTGTTCCCTCTGCCTGGCACACTCTTCCCTCAAACATTTCATGGCTCGCTTCCTCAAGTTAGCAAAACCTCCTCAAAGGAGGCTTTGTTGATCATCCCATATCTTCTTCTTCCTCTCCCATGTTCTTTTTGTTTTGGTTGATTTTCATAGCTGTGGTATATTGTGACATTAGAGTGTTCATTAGCCCCCCAGTAAACCACACCTCCTGGAATCCATGACTCTGGGCTTATCCAGGTAACATGCTCTGCCCAACAGGACATTAGCAAAAGTTGCAGAAGCAGAGGCTTGGGAAGGGCTTGTGCACTGGGCCTGTCCTCTGGGAACACCATTGCTGCCACCGTGTAAGAGACCTGGGCTATCCTGCCAGACAGTCACGCAGCAGAGAAGTGAGGCACTGTAGCCAACTACCAGCCATGTGAGCAAGGCCATCTTGGACCCTCCAGCCAGTGGAGTCATCAGAAGAACACAACCACAAGTGAGCCAGGCAAGATCTGCAGAACTGGCCAGCTGAGTCCATACCTAACTGTAGGCACCTGAGCAAATAAATGATAGCAAAACAAAGCTACTAAGTTTTGATGTGGCTTGTTCTACAGTAATACATCACTGACATGGCAGCTTATCATTAGCTGTGGCAGAGACTACCAGCTATTCAGCAAACACAATTTTTTTTTTCTTTTTAAGACAGGGTTTGGCTCTGTCACCCAGGCTGGAGTGCAGCGGTGCAATCGTGGCTCACTGCAGCCTCCACCTTCTAGGCTCTAATCATCCTCCCACCTCAACCTCCCGAGTAGCTGGGACTATAGGTACGTGCCACCACACCTGACTAATTTTTGTATTTTGGTAGAGATGGGGATTCACCACGTTGCCCAGGCTGGTCTCAAACTCCTGGGTTCAAGCAATCCTCCCACCTTGGCCTCCCAAAGTGCTAGGATTATAGGCGTGACCTACCACATCCTGCCTATTCTCTTTTCTTCCCGAACCCACAGCAAAACTTCATTCTCCATCTTCTTTGCAGTGTTGTGACTAAATGCTAGCTAAGGGAATGCAAGCAGAACTGACGAGGGCAGCTTTGGGAAATAAGGCTTTGTCTTCTGTGCACCTTCTCCCCCTTCTAGATGCACCAATGATAACACTACAGAGGGGAAGGGGTCTGCAGCCTGAGACAATGGCCCACCACCTGCCAACCAAGAACACCCTCCTTGGACCATCTAGTGAACAAGAAAAAGACTTCTACTATACCAAAGCCATTACACATTTAGGGGTCTATTTCTTATAGTCTGTCCTAATTAACACACTAACCTTGCAGCTTCTCCAACTAAGATGGGAGTCTACTTCCCCATCCACTAGACCCAGCCTGGCCACGGGACTTACATTATCTCACAACTGCAATGGAAGTAACATTATGTGATTTCCAAATACCAAGACTTGCTGTCTAGGAATCCTGGAGACTGGTAAGAAACCCAGGCTATCACACTAAGAAGCCGCACAGAGAGAAAGTCTCAGCTTTCCTATCCTCCTCCCTTTCCACCAGCTGAAAGTAGCCACGTGAGTGGAGCTCAGGCAAGACCAGCGAACCTTCCAGCCAAGCCCAACCTACATAATCAGGAAAATAACTAATTGTTGTCTTAAGCCCAAAGTTTTCTAAACAAAATTAAGTTTAAAGACAGTTCATGACATAGCAAGAGAAAATTGAGATGGAATATATGGAGAGCAAAGAAATGATAGGGGCGGGGCATGATGGCTCACGCCTGTAATCCCAGCGCTTTGGGAGGCCAAGGCAAGAGGGTGGCTTGAAAGCAGGAGTTGAAGACCAGCCTGGGCAACAAAGCAAGACACTGTCTCTTTAAAAAAATTTTAAGGCCGGGCATGGTGCCTCATGCCTGTAGTCCCAGCACTTTGGGAGGCCAATGCGGGCAGATCACTTGCGGTCGAGGGTTCAAGACCAACCTGGCCAACATGGAGAAACCCGTCTCTACTAAAAATACAAAAAATTAGCCGGGCGTCGTGGTGCATGCCTGTAATTCCAGCTACTTGAGAGGCTGAGATAGGAGAATCCTTGAACCCAGGAGGCAGAGATTGCGGTGAGCCAATATCGCGTCATTGCACTCCAGCCTGGGCAACAAGAGTGAAACTCTATCTCAAAAAAAAAAATTAAATTAGCTTGGCACAGTGACATGTGCCTGTAGTCTCAGCTACCCAGGAGGCTGAGATAGGAGGATCTCTTGGGCCCAGAAGTTCAAGCCTGCAGTGAGCTATGATTGCACCACTGTATTCCAACCTGAGTGACAGAGCAAGACTCTGTCTTAAAAAAAAAAAAAAAAAAAAATTATAGTTACATAGCCACAATACCCTTGCTATACAAGGAGATTCCATACTTGTCCAACTCCAACTCCTAATATTTTTTCCCCTTGCAATTTAACTAGAACAGAGTCCAGCTCAGAACCACCTCCACTTGCCCAGTGCTTTCCCGTCCACGTGTCACTTGCTCACCTTAGGATGGTCTCTGTCTTTCAGAGTTTTTCCCACCCATCCATACCAGAGCCTGGGGATTAGCAAGCTACAGCTCATGGGCCCAATTTGACCCATCACCTGGGTGTTTCGGTTTTTGAGACGGAGTCTCCCTCTATTGCCCAGGCTGGAGTACAGTGGCACGATCTTGGCTCACTGCAACCTCTGCCTCCCCAGTTCAAGTGATTCTTCTGCCTCGGCCTCCTGAGTAGTTGGGATTACAGCCACCCGCTGCCATGCCCCCACAAATTTGTGTATTTTTAGTAGAGACGGGGTTTCGCCATGTTGGCCAGGCTGGTCTCAAACTCCTGACCTCAAGTGATCCATCCACCTCAGCCTTCCAAAGTGCTGGGATTACAGGCATGAGCCACCATTACAGGCCTGGTCACCATCACCTGTTTTGTAAGGCCCAGAAACTACAGTTTGTACAACTGTAAACATAAAAATATATATATATATATATTCATGGCATGCAAAAAGTATATCAGATTCAAGTTTCAGGGTCCTAATAAACTAATAAAAATAAACTAATACAACTAATAAAGTTGTATTAGTAAGCTGCCCCGCCAGGCCGGGCGCGATGGCTCACACCTATAATCCCGCACTTTGGGAGGTTGAGGTGGGCAGGTCACTGGAGGTCAGGAGTTTGAGACCAAGCCTGGCCAACATGGCTGGTCTGAAACCCTGTCTCTACTAAAACTATAAAAATTAACGAGGCGTGATGGCACAGGCCTGTAATTCTAGCTACTCAGGAGGCTGAGGCAGGAGAATCCCTTGAACCTGGGAGGCAGAGGTTACAATGAGCCAAGATCATACCACTGCACTCCAGCCTGGGCAACAGAGAGAGACCCTGTCACAAACGAAAAAGAAAACCGCCCCACCCATTCATGTATGTACTACCCATGGCTGCCGCATGCTACAGCAGAGTCGAGGAGCTGTGATGGAAACTGCAGGGCCCACAAAGCCTAAACTCTTTACTATCTGGCCCTTTCTTTTTTTTTTTTTGAGACGGAGTTTTGCTCTTGTTACCCAGGCTGGATTGCAATGGCGCGATCTCGGCTCACCACAACCTCCGCCTCCTGGGTTCAGGCAATTCTCGTGCCTCAGCCTCCTGAGTAGCTGGGATTACAGGCACGTGCCACCACGCCCAGCTAATTTTTTTTATTTTTAGTAGAGACGGGGTTTCACCATGTTGACCAGGATGGTCTCGATCTCTTGACCTCGTGATCCACCCGCCTCGGCCTCCCAAAGTGCTGGGATTACAGGCATGAGCCACCGTGCCCGGCCCTATCTGGCCCTTTCTAGAAAAAGTTTGCCAGCCCCTGCCAAAGGCTGCCATCCAAGGCAGGCAAATCACTTGAGCCTAAGAGTTCAAGACCACCTGGGACAACATAGCAGAACCCTGTCTCTATTTTAAAAATACAAAAAATCAGCCAAGTGTGGTGGTCCACGCCTGTAGTCCCAGCTATCCAAGAGGCTGAGGCGGGAGGATCGCTTGAGCCTTGGAGGTCAAGGCTGCAGTGAGCCATGATTGTGCCACTGCACTTCAGCCTGAGTTACAGAGAGAGACCCTGCCTCAAAAAACAAAACAAATAAACATGTAAATACATTTTTATTGTATTCATTCCAAAACCTTTGAAGATTTCTATCTCCTTCCTCAAAGGGATGAAACTTGGTTGGTCTGACTCTCTAACCTTTAGTTGGATCCCAGAAGTCAGTGGCCTAAATTCACTTCCTGTGACAGGCTACCGGGTACTCTCCATTCTGGACAAAATGGTCTCTAAGCTGCCCCAAGAAGGCATTCTAATACGTTCATCTGGTTTGCTGTTGTCTAGCAAGCTCCTCCCCTTTGCTGCAATCTAAACCCTCCTCATCCTTCACTCCACTCCAAATCCTCATTTCCCCAATGAAGGTTAAACCCTGCTTGGCCAAATGTTTTCCCAGGTGTATTCTATAGAAAAATCCCAAGAGAAATCCTTGGTCCAGGTGTGGCTCACGCCTGTAATTCTAACACTATGGGAGCCCAAGGCTGGCAGGTCAGGAGTTCAAGACCAAACATGGCAAAAGCCTGGCTCTACTAAAAATACAAAAATTAGCTGAGTGTGGTGGCTGATGCCTATAATCCCAGCTATTTGGGAGGCTGAGGCAAGAGAATCACTGGAACCCAGGAAGCGGAGGCTGCAGTGAAACAAGATTGCACCACTGCACTCCAATCTGGGCGACAGAGCAACACTCCGCTCTATGCTCTCTTGAAGGGTAATACACATAGGTAGCATATTAAAGGCTCTGAGAAGTCCTGCAGTAAAGATGCCTGTTTCCCTGTGCTTAACACAACCCTTCCCAAACTTCTTTTTTTTTTTTTTTTTTTTTTTTGAGACGGAGTTTCTCTCTTGTTACCCAGGTTGGAGTGCAATGGCACGATCTCGGCTCACCGCAACCTCCGCCTCCCGGGTTCAGGCAATTCTCCTGCCCCAGCCTCCTGAGTAGCTGGGATTACAGGCATGCGCCACCATGCCCAGCTAATTTTTTGTATTTTTAGTAGAGACGGGGTTTCACCATGTTGACCAGGATGGTCTCGATCTCTTGACCTCGTGATCCACCCGCCTCGGCCTCCCACAGTGCTGGGATTACAGGCTTGAGCCACCGCGCCCGGCCCCCAAACTTCTTAACCATAGAATTTGTTTTGTCCACAGAACACTTATTGACTACCAGCATTAAGTACAGTGCCTGGATATCAGCATTTGTTGAAAGACTGAAAAACGCTAACATCCCACAGAATTGGGGTTCTACAGAACATACTTTGGAGATGCCACTCAAGTTCCTCCTTCTCTCTGATCTGAACTGCTCCCTTCCACGTCATCTAGCCAACACCATGTAATGCCAATCGTGATCATCAGCACAGCTGACACTCATTCAGCACCTGCAGCCACTCTGTTCAAGATAGTGCTAGACCCTTGAAAACATCAGTTCTTTCAATCCTTATAACATCCTCTGAAGAAGGTAATGTTACTTAATTATTGCTGTTTTGCCAAAAACTTAAAACTACAAATCAGAAAACTTAAACCACTAGCCCAAGCTAAAGTAAAGAGAAAAGCTAGAATTCACAGCTATATCGGTTCATGAACTCCAAGTTCATGAACTTTCTTTTCCACCAAAATATCTTCTGATAATATCCCATGGCTGCCACCGCTGGCTGCCCACTTACTTAATATTGATTTGTGCCTTCTTCCACACTGGCAGAGCCCTGATTTTGCATGGAGTGGCAACATGTCATTCCAGGCAATGGATCCTGATCCATCTAAGCCGACCGTGGTGCCGTTCTCACTTCCCCACCTCCCAGGCTCCCTTGCAGCTAGGACTCAGTTCGGGCCAAGAAGATATAGGCAAATATCATCTGCAAGGTGGGGAGGAAGAGATGTCCTGGGGAACCCTTTATTCCTTCACAATCACCAAGTCCTCCTCTTTTCTACCTTGAACCCAGATGTAATCACTGAAGCTGCAGGAACCATCTTGCAAGCACAAGATAAAAGCCATGAGAATTCCCAAAGACAACCGTCCTGGTATTATTGACCTACTGGGCCAACTGAAGCTGTATACCTCCAGAATTCTTGTTACATGAAAAGAAACCATTATTTGCTTTACCATTATGATTGGGTTTTCCATTTCATGCAGCTGAACGCATTCCTAATGGGCCCGCACGCTGTCCCCCGTATTATTTACCACTTGGACTTTGCCTTTATTCCACATACACATTATTATATCATGAAATGTGTTTCTTGAAGGCCAAGTCCACCTTGCATATTTTTGCTTCTACAGCACATGCTAGTAAATGCTGTTTATTATCCCTGTTTTCAGGGATAGTCTATTCGATTTATTAATTGCATTAGTGTTAGCAAGCAGTGAGCTATTTCACCGTTAAATAGCTGAAATATCACATCTTTCTCCTAATGGATTAGCATCTCAAAGTGTCCATTTGAAAACACATATCAGAAATACCTGGACTGTTTATTAAATGCAGATTTCTTGGCCCTCTCACTAATCCCAGCTAAATTAGAATCTCTGGAATTAGAAGCTGTGAATCTGCGTTTTAACAAGCACCCTCATATGGTTCTGATATACAAAATTAGAAAACTCCATGGACCCAAATGTTGGGGTTGGCTCGAGTTGGTGGGACCCTGAGTTACCAGCCCCTCTGCAAACTTCCCTGGCCCTACAAATCTGGGAAATAGAAATTGGAATAATTGCTCAAGATTATTCCCTGGGCAAGATGGATGAAAGTGGTTGGCATGCTCTGTAGCATACTAGGACGAGGGAACTGAAAACAGATGCATTTGCTACAACTGCAACTCCCCCACAGCCATGCTACCAACGCCTCCATCCCCCCAGTTTAAAAGGAAAACCACTATGCAGAAAGAAGGCAATGCCCACTGCGGCACATCCCCATCCAGGAAGCTATCAGAGGATGGAGTATGTTTGAAACAAGAAAAAGAGAAACTTCAGAGAAACTTACACAGGAATGCACAAACTAGCATTTGGGACTCCTGACTCAGAGGAACAGAAGGGAGTTCAGGTAACTTTTGTGGGATTATTTATTGACTGCATGCAGGTCTGAAGAATCTGCTCTTGGCCCTGTTCAGGCAGAGACAGAAGGCTGGATCAGAACATGCCACACTTTTTCTTCCAGCAGCAGAGCTCCAGCCTTACCTGCTCTCCCAAGCTCCAGGAAAGGCAATATCTGTGCCTCCCAATGCAATTCCCACTCTCCCGATACACCTTGACATTGATCTTATTTCGTCCCTGAGGATCATATTTCCAGATGACAGGTGCACACAGACATGTTTCCTAGAGTAGCAAACAGCATTTTCTCCCTCTCTCTCTCCCCCTCTCTCTTTCTCTCTCTCTCTCTCTCTCTCTC